>NC_041383.1:566712875-566823078 GCF_002162155.2 Triticum dicoccoides | reverse complement strand
AAAAACCCCTACTTGATGCCTCGACATCGATAAAAAGCCAAGAACCCCTACTTGATGCCTCGACGTCGATAAAAAGCCAAGAACCCCTACTTGATGCCTCGACGTCGATAAAAAGCCAAAAAACCTACTTGACCCTACTTGATGCCTCGCGGTCGATAAAAGGCCAAAAACCCTAGTTCACCCTATGATGCCTCAGCGTCGACAAAAAGCCAAATAAACCTAGTTGACCCTACTTGATGCCTCGGCGTCGAAAAAAGCAAAAACCACTAATTGACCCAACTTGATGCTCACAATTATCAGTTGAGCATAAACATACTTAAGATCAAATTCAACAACTGTAAATAGCTTACTAAGCTCAAAAACACCACTTGCACAGAAACATACTTAAGATCACATTCAGCATTAGTTCAAATCCATACATAATCATAGTTGAAGATTACTACATTACATCACCATAGTTCAGAAGTACTCATAGTTAATAGAATTTAAACTACTATCATTACAGGAAATGCCAAACCACACTCTACAAAAGGTCAGCAAATGCCAAATGATATTGCCCATTCTTCTCTTCCACAACCACATGCTTATCCATTTATGATGGCCTTGACCCCCTGCAGCTTCACATTGCTCTCTTCAACTGTCTTCTTGAGCTCATCAATGTGGTTCTGCAAATTCTTCCTCTCTTCAGCTAGCTTAACCATGTCATACTTCTCTTGAAGCTTGCTGGTTTCAACATCTTTCCTTTCTACCTCTGCCCTCCTTTCCTGAGCATCCAAAAGTCCATTGACATCTTCAACCAACTTCTCATAGTTTTGCTGCAGCTTCTTCTTCTCTTGTGTCAAGTCATGAACAGTAAATGAATGCATCAAATTTTCCTCATTCCTGTCTCTCTTACTTTGTTCATACATAAACCATAACTTGGCTAATGCATTCTCAAGGGTGTTGGGCCAAGCTGGATCAATCCATTCAACTAATCCACAGTTTCTACCTTCCTGAACAAAATCAGAAAAACATAAACAAATACATTAGAATGCTTCCAAGCAACACTATTTAAATATTATCCTCACATTCAGAGGTGAAGAGAGGACTACTTAAACCTGTCCTCATGCTACTTAAACAATGTTGTCCTACTATAAAGTAAACAAAATCAATCAAATGACCTAACATGTCAGGCTAAACAAGTTGCATCCTTTGTCCTGCTCCAGTAACGCATGCATCCTTTGTCCCGCTCCAGTAACCCATGCATATTCTAACTTAACAATGTTGCCAGACCATGGTTTTAAGATGCTGCCAGAGTAAACAATTGCTTCTAATCCACTTTCCTAACTTAACAATACAACTAAACTTAACAATAAACTGCAATGCCTGCCTCCACAGTACAGATCCAGAGAAAACAAATCACAATATACCTTCTCAGCACAACAAAGAAACCTCCTGCCAGTGTGGATTCCTTCGAAGGCAACACGCCTTTCTGCAGCCTTCCCATGTTCATTGCAGAGAACAAGCAACTCTGTTTCAGGTCCATTGAAATTGGAGTCTTCAGTGGTAGCAGGGATCTGTAGTGCATAGGAATACCAGACATTTGATCCACATGTCAGGAGTACTCACATGTCAGCAAACAAGCTCATTCAAGAAAAAACCCCAAATCACAAACCCTAACCCTAAAAATCTGAACTTACCTTAATGATGCCGTCGTCAGAAGCTGAGCTGACGTACTCCACGGTGTTCTCGCTGCTATCGGACCCATCGCTCCAGGACACCATGGCGACGCGGCGGGGGCGCGGCGACGTGGCGGCCGGTGCAGCGAGCAAGACAGAGGAGCAAGACAGAGGAGGAGGAGTGAGCGAGAGGAGAGAAGCGAGACAGAGTGGGAAGTGGGGAGTGGGGGCAGCACCGACCGGCCTTTTAAGGGGAGATGGAGGGGGACGGCACCGTCAAACACCGTCTAACGGCTGTCGGGTCGGCCGACGGTGCCACGTACGCAAAAAATAGGCCCCACCTATCATAAACAAGCTTAACTGAGCTTGATCCGCTGATGAGTGCTTTCTGCAAAAATATTACTGTAGACACGGTGTTTTTTGCAAAACAAATGTATTGTAGTGGTTTTCGCAGAGCTTGCCTTCAAAGTGGTGGTTTTCTAAAATTTACTCTAGAACCTCGACTTGTCAAGGTACTTCGTGGAGGCTGATGTCTCAGTCCATGGTTTGAAAAATCGAACCGCTCAGTCTGTCGGTTAAGGTATTTACCGACAAACAAACAGAATATTCAAGGTTATTTTTCAAATTTTGACCTCACATCAAAGAAATACACATAAATATTGGGTGTAAATCATTAATAAACTGTAAGGTGTTATTGGCCTAGTTGGTTATTGGTGTCTTACCTCAAGGTTTGGTGTTCAGTCCCTAGTTTATGCACCATTTTTTTGAATATTTTCCCCCTTTCTTACTATTTAAAAGACCAATACACCTTAAAAGCCTGGCAAGATACCGGTTTCCGGTTTTTCCAGTCGAATCGGTGCTTCAGTCTAGTTTTTAAAATTATGGTCTCGGCAGACCTGATAGGCTGGCCCGGCTCGCGAGGGCATGTTTAGTACACGGGCCATGTCGTGTCAAGCCTCCAGACCTAGGCACGGCACTACAAGTAAATAGGCTGGCTCACCGACATGTTTAGGTCGTTAGTCCATGTATTATTCAGCCTATTGGGTTGTTTTGGGCCTATATTTAGCCTCTTAGGTTGTAAAAAAAAGGGTCGTGTGATGTTGACACACGTGCTCAGCCTCGCGTCCCAGGCACAGCTTAATTAGCCACGGACCGAGCACCCATGCTAACGAGCCGGCCTGTGAGGCACGACCAAGTGGCCAGGTTTGTGGCAGATCCTATTTGGCACGCGGGTCGCCGCTAAGCAACCGCGTGCATACCCACCTATGCACGGCGAGTTGGTTTGGGCCGGCCCGACTAGCCGTTCCGTTGTCATTTTTGGTTTTTTTATCTTTTAATTTTCATTTCTTTTATTTTCTTTTTAAGTTTTTTTTCCTTTTACTTCTTCTTCTTTTCAGTTTTTCTTTCTAAATACACGAACATTTTTCCAAATCTGGGAATAGTTTTTTTCAAACTGGTGGACATTTTTTCAAATTGGTGATTTTTATTAAAAAACAAATTTTGTTCATTGAAACAAAAGAAGTTTATCAAGTTCAAAAATGTTCATCATATTCAAAAATGGTCATCGAATACAAAAATGTTTGATTTCAACAAAAAATCATCAAATTAAAAAATGTTTGTTGAATTTAAATTTTGTTCATGACATACAAAAAATGTTCATCAAAATTATAAAAATGTTCATGACATACAAATGCTCGAACAAAAATGAGTGAGCAGAAGCAACAATATCCAGGTTTGTATTTGAGCCCTCGTGGCCCCTGGCTTGTAATATGAAGCTTGTAGTCCTTTTACTTGTGTTTAGAATTGTATTGTGATATCTTCCCATGAGTCCCTGATCTTGATCGTACACGTTTGCATGTACGATTAGTGTACGACTGAATCGAGGGCGTCACATTCGCAAAGGTAGGAGGATGACATGCTCTCTTGGGGCTCGGGTAAGTTTGGAAGTTTCTCTAACAGTAGTGCCTACTCTCTTGCATTTGACGAAGCTCGCAAAGGTAGCTCGATGGGATCTAGTTTTCTACCTGATGGTCATTGTTCTTGCTGGAAACTCATCTTGGTCATGGGGTGTTCCACCCACTATATCACTTGGAGGGTGGCTATGAATACCCTTTCGACTTAGTAGAATAAACACAATAGGGGTCAATTGACTAATCTCTGCTTGGTCTGTTCTGCTGAGGCAAAAAACAACTTCCATCCGCTCTATCGTTGCCCTCTTGCTGGTGAATTTTGAAATTTATGGCGGAAGTGTGGAGGCTACCTGATATTGCATCTATTTGCAACATCGACAAAAATGGCTTCTACATGCTCTTAATCAGCTTCCTGATGTTGAGAGTTGTATGCTACTCATGACCCTTTGGCATTGTTGGCATGTATGCAATGAAGTAGTTCACAATAAGCCTCCACCCTGATGGATACTTCCAGAAGGTTCCTTGTCAGCTATCTTGATTCTTTGATTGGACTGAAACTTGATATGCCTGTTGCCATGCAAAGGAAAGGTGATCATCACGTATGATAGTTCGGTTAAACCCTTGCATGTGATACTAGCTATGGAGAAGCCGTTTGTTTGGCTTCCTCCAAGATGTGCTGCATTAAATTGAACTCAGATGGGTCCTTTGTGGATGGCAGTGCTGTCGGTGCAGGTACGGTACTCAGAGATGTCAAAGCGACAATTATATTCTTGTCTTATAGAGAGCCTTTTTCTTATCGGGAAGCCCTCGAGGTAGAGCTATATGTGCATGTATGGGAGGTCTCTCTTTCTCAATCTAGAGAAGTGACCTTCCAATTATAGTGGAGATGATTCCATAATAGCAGTTAAGATGATTCAATCGCGTGGGTTGGATGATCGGTTTATTCCTCCCTCGTTAAAGAAACCAAGCACCTTATGTATCTTCGTGGAACTTGTTAACCATACTCAGAATAAGGTTAGCAACAACTTAGCAAAGCTTGCTATATTGGATGGTAGAATTATGATTTGGGTTGGTTCTGGACCGCCAGAACTTTAGAGCTAGCTCTAGCAAATTGTAATGACAATGTCATCGAGTCATACAATATTTTCACCCACAAAAGAAGTCTTACTATTGCACCAGACTACTCATTAGATTGGTCCACATGACCCGTGGACTCTTGTTGTAGTTCAAATTATCATCCCTCTTTAAAACCGGTTTAAATACATTCTCCCCCCTCCACACACCATAACCTAAGCATCCCGCCTCAGCACTACACTGGTACCGTAACGTGCTATACAAACGATTTTTAACCACTTTCAGCGACAGCATTCTGAATCGTCACCAAGTGAGTGACTGTGATAGGGGGGTCCTTCCCACACGACCCACAAACCGTTATGACTAGGCGAGCGGCTACTGATGATCGCCATAGAATAAACGTATGAGAAGTCGCCCCAGTTCCACACGTTACGTCAATCCCTTCACGGTTACTTGCAAAAGTGAGATCTGATAAAGATAGATAAATGATAAGGTAAATATTTTTGGTATTTTTGGTTTATAGATCGGCAAGTAAAAGATTGCAAAAATAGTAGATCGGAAACTAATATAGTAGATCGGAAACTTGTATGATGGAAAATAGACCCGGGGGCCATAGGTTTTACTAGAGGCTTCTCTCAAGATAGCAAATAATACGGTGGGTGAACAAATTACTGTCGAGCGATTGATAGAAAAGCGCAAAGTTATGATGATATCTAAGGCAATGATCATGAATATAGGCATCATGTCCGTGTCAAGTAGACCGAAACGATTATGCATCTACTACTATTACTCCACACATTGACCGCTATCCAGCATGCATCTAGAGTATTAAGTTCATAAAGAACGGAGTAACACATTAAGTAAGATGACATGATCTAGAGGAATTAACTCAAGCAATATGATGAAAACCCCATCTTTTTATCCTCGATGGCAACAATACTATACGTGCCTTGCTACCCCTACTATCACTGGGAAAGGACACTACAAGATTTAACCCAAAGCTAAGCACTTCTCCCATTGCAAGAAAAACCAATCTAGTTGGCCAAACCAAACCGATAGTTCGAAGAGAATTACAAAGATATCAAATCATGCATATAAGAATTCAGAGAAGATTCAAATAATGTTCAAGATAAGTTGATCATAAACCATAATTCATTAGATCTCATCAAACACACCACAAAAAAGTATTACACCGAATAGATCTCCAAGAACATCGAGGAGAACATGGTATTGAGAATCAAAGAGAGAGAGAGAAGAAGCCATCTAGCTACTAGCTATGGACCCGCAGGTCTGTGGTAAACTACTCATGCTTCATCGGAAGGACAATAGAGTTAATGTAGAAGCCCTCCGTGATCGAATCCCCCTCCGGCAGGGTGCCGGAAAAGGTCCCTAGATGGGATCTCACAGGTACAGAAGGTTGCAGCAGCGGAGAAGTATTTTTGTGGATGCCTCTGGTGGTTTGGGGATATATGGGAATATATAGGCGAAAGAATTAGGTCAGGAGGGTCACAGGGGGCCTACAAGGGTGGGGGGCGCCCTACCCCCTTGGGCGCTCCCTACGTCCTTGTGGCCACCTCGTGGCTCCTCCGACTTCATCTCGAAGTCTCCTGGTTGTCTTCTGGTCCAAGAAAAAGCATCGCGAAGGTTTCATACCATTTGGACTCCGTTTGGTATTCCTTTTCTACGAAACTCAAAGACAAGGAAAAAACAGGAACTGGCACTGGGCTCTAGGTTAATAGGTTAGTCCCAAAAATAATATAAAATAGCATATTAATGCATATAAAACATCCAAGATAATATAATAGCATGGAATAATAAAATATTATAGATACGTTGGAGACATATCATGCCGCTGACATGTGTACCTACAAGAAGCAAGTAAACGTTAGAAGTCAAACTGCAATTGCACAAATGATGTAAAATATTGTAAGACATGGGATGCAACTAACCTCGATGGTAAACAACAGCATCGCCCGTTATGTCCCTACGTAAGTACATGGAAAGGCATGTTAAGTACAACAGGGTTAGCATCCACTAAAGATAGCAAATGGGTAGCATCTCTAGTAAGCTCGGTAGCAAAGGGACGGATTAAAAAATGGATATAACTTTTAATTGCAACAAGCTTAACAGCGTCCTAAGTCTTGTTTTGTAAGTTTGTAGCCATTGAAATACAATTGTTTAAAAATGGATACAACTGTTAATTGCAACAGGCTTAATGGCCATTGAAACTGGTACTGATAAAAATACAATTGGTAGAGTTAACATCGCAAGGCAAGTGCTGCCAGAGTAGAGAATGGCCCAGTTGTCTATAAAAAGGTAGGGAAAATAGCTAAAACGTGTTAGACATGTTTACCACAACATGCTTAATACATCAACCATACAAAACATAGCCATTAGTTGCAACTGGTATTGGTAAGATTGAACTGGTGAGTTCATACTTGGTAAGTCCTGAGAGATAGTTGTTGGGGCACTTCATCTTGGCTAGAGCCCGCCCAAAGTCAGCGGCGGTGGAGCCGAGCTGTTCCTCTAGGTCGAAGCATGGATCAGCACCGCTGACATGTGTACCTACAGGCAACCAGTAAACGTTAGAACTTAAACTACAATTGCACAAATGATGTGAAATACTGTAATATATGGGATGTAGCTAACCTTGACGACAAGCAACAACATTGTCTGTTATGACCCTACATAAGTACATGGCCAAGCATGTTAAGTACAACAGGGTTAGCATCCACCAAAAATAGCAAAATGGGCAACATCTCTAGTGATATCCTGAGTCATGTATTGTAAGTTTGCTGCTGGTATTGGTGAAATTAAGCTGGACAGTTAATACTTGAACATCACACAGTGTTCAGTACTGAAATAAACAAGGCACGAACATGCTTAATAAATCAACCTGACAAAACATAGCAATTGCAAGTGGTATTGGTAAGATTGAGCTGATCAGATCATACCAGGTAAGTCCTGAGAGGTAGTCGCTGGGGCACTTCATCTGGGCCAGAGCCTGCTGCTACCTCTTGAGCATGGGTTGGTTTTTCCCTTGAAGAGGAAAGGGTGATGCACCAAAGTAGCGTAAGTATTTCCCTCAATTTTGAGAACCAAGGTATCAATCCAGTAGGAGGCTCCTCCCAAGTCCCACGCGCCTACACAAACAAACAAGAACCTCGCAACCAACACGATAAAGGGGTAGTCAATCCCTTCACGGAAACTTGCAAAAGTGAGATCTGATAGAGATAATATGATAAGATAAATATTTTTGGTATTTTTATGATATAGATTGGAAAGTAAAAGATTCAAATAAAAGTAGATGGAAAACTTATATGACAAAAGATAGACCCGGGGGCCATAGGTTTCACTAGTGGCTTCTCTCAAGATAGCATAAGTATTACGGTGGGTGAACAAATTACTGTCGAGCAATTGATAGAAAAGTGCATAGTTATGAGAATATCTAGGCATGATCATGTATATAGGCATCACGTCCACAACAAGTAGACCGAAACAATTCTGCTCTACTACTATTACTCCACACATCGACCGACTCCTGCCTGCATCTAGAGTATTAAGTTCATAAGAACAGAGTAACGCATTAAGCAAGATGACATGATGTAGAGGGATAAACTCATGCAATATGACATAAACCCCATTTTTTATCCTTGATGGCAACAATACAATACGTGCCTTGCTGCCCCTACTGTCACTGGGAAAGGACACCGCAAGATTGAACCCAAAGCTAAGCACTTCTCCCATGGCAAGAAAGATCAATCTAGTAGGCCAAACCAAACTGATAATTCAAAGAGACTTGCAAAGATAACCAATCATACATAAAAGAATTCAGAGGAGATTCAAATATTTCTCATAGATAAACTTGATTATAAACCCACAATTCATCGGATCTCGACAAACACACCACAAAAAGAGTTACATCAAATAGATCTCCAAGAAGAGGAAGGAGAACTTTGTATTGAGAATCAAAGAGAGATAAGAAGCCATCTAGCTAATAACTATGGACCCGAAGGTCTGTGGTAAACTATTCACAACTCATCAAAGAGGCCTTGGTGGTGATGGAAAGGCCCTCCATGGTCGATTCCCCCTCCGGTGGAGCGCCGGCGAAGGCTCCAAGATGGGATCTCGCGGATACAGAAGGTTGCGGTGGTATAAATAGTTTTTCGTGGTGCTCCTGGATGTTTTCGGGGTCCGTAGATTTATATAGGCGAAGGAAGTTGGTCAGGGGAGCCACGAGGGGCCCACGAGGCAGGGGGGTGCCCACCCTTACTGGGCGCGCCAGCCACCCTCGTGGCCTCCTCAGCTGCTTCTTGACATCCACTCCAAGTCTCTTGGATTGCGTTTGTTGCAAAAAGATCGCTCTTGAAGGTTTCATTCCGTTTGGACTCCGTTTGATATTCCTTTCCTTCGAAACACTGAAATAGGCAAAAAAACAGCAATTCGAGCTGGGCCTCCGGTTAGTAGGTTAGTCCCAAAAATGATATAAAAATGTAGAGTAAAGCCCATAACATCCAAAACAGGTAATATAATAGCATGTAACAATAAAAAATTATAGATACGTTGGAGACGTATCAAGCATCCCCAAGCTTAATTCCTGCTCGTCCTCGAGTAGGTAAATGATAAAAACAGAATATTTGATGTGGAATGCTACCTAGCATAATTCTCAATGCAATTTTCTTTATTGTGGCATGATTGTTCAGATCCAAATGATTCAAGATAAAATATTATAAAACATAAAAATAGTAATACTTTGAAGCATACTAACAAATAATCATGTCCTATCAAAATAGCATAGCCAAAGAAAGCTTATCCCTACAAAATCATATAGTTAGGCCATGCTTCATTTGCATAACACAAAATACTCCCCTTATGCATAACCCCGATGACGAGCCGAGCAACTGGTTCATACTTTTTAACGCGCTTCAGCTTTTTCAACTCTTATGCAATACATGATCGCAAGCCATGGACATAGCACTATAGGTGGTATATGGTGGTGGTTGTGAGGACAAAAAGGGAGAAGATAGTCTCACATCAACTAGGCGTATCAACGGGCTATGGAGATGCCCATTAATAGATATCAATGTGAGTGAGTAGGGATTGCCATGCAACGGATGCACTAGAGCTATAAATATATGAAAGCTCAACAAAAGAAACTAAGTGGGTGTGCATCCAACTTTCTTGCTCATGAAGACCTAGGGCGTTTTGAGGAAGCCCATCATTGGAATATGCAAGCCAAGTTCTATAATAAAAATTTCCCACTAGTATATGAAAGTGACAACATAAGAGACTCTCTATCATGAAGATCATGGTGCTACTTTGAAGCACAAGTGTGGAAAAAGGATAGTAACATTGTCCCTTCTCTCTTTTTCTCTCTTTTTTTATTCAGTGGGCTTATTTGGCCTCTCTTTTATGGGCTTCTTTGGCCTCTTTTATTTTTATAAAGTCTGAAGTCTCATCCCAACTTGTGGGGGAATCATAGTCTTCATCATCCTTTTCTCACTTGGGACAATGCTCTAATAATGAAGATCATCACACTTTTATTGATTTACAACTCAAGAATTACAACTCAATACTTAGAAAAAAATATGACTCTATGTGAATGCCTCCGGTGGTGTACCGAGATATGTAATGAATCAAGAGTGACATGTATGAAAAATTATGAAGGTGGCTTTGCCCCAAATACGATGTCAACTACATGATCACGCAAAGAGCAATATGACAATGATGGAGCGTGTCATAATAAATGGAACGGTGGAAAGTTGCATGGCACTATATCTCGGAATGGCTATGGAAATGCCATAATAGGTAGGTATGGTGGCTGTTTTGAGGAAGGTAAATAATGGGTTCATGATACCGGTGAAGGTTGCGCGGTATAATAGACGCTAGCAAAGTGGAAGGGTAAGTGTGTGTATATCCATGGACTCACATTAGTCATAAAGAACTCATATACTTATTGTAAAAGTCTACTTGCCCTCGAAGCAAAGTACTACTATGCATGCCCCTAGAGGGATAGATTGGTAGGAAAAGACCATCGCTCGTCCCCGACTGCCACTCATAAGGAAATCACTCAAAGAGCACCCCATGCTACAAATTTGTTACATAACTTTTACCATACGTGCATATTACGCGACTTGCCAACTTCAACACAAGTATTTCTCACTTTCATAATTACCCAACTAGCATGACTCTAACATTACCACCTTTATATCTCAAAACAATTATCAAGCATCAAATTGATCATAGTTTTTAATGCACTTTCTATGATAGTTTTTATTATACCCAACTTGGATGCTCATCATTCTAGGACCAAATTTATAATCATAGCAAATACTATGCTGTTCTAAAAGACTCTCAAAATAATATAAGTGAAGCATGAGAGATCAACAATTTCTTCAAAATAAAGCCACCGCCGTGCTCTAGAAAATATAAGTGAACCACATAGAGCAAAACTATCTAGCTCAAAAGATATAAGTGAAGCACATAGAGTATTCTAATAAATTCTAAAGCAAGTGGGTCTTTTACAAAAGGTGTGTACAACAAGGATGATTGTGTTAAACTAACAAGCAAAGAGTCATATCATACAAGACACTCCAAGCAAAAAATATAGCTCCAAGTAAAGTTACCGATAAACAAAGACAAAAGAGGGGATGCCTTCCGGGGCATCTCCAAGCTTAGGCTTTTGGTTATCCTTGAATATCTTGGGGTGCCATGGGTATCCCCGGTCTTAGGCTTTTGCCACCCTTTATTCCATAGTCCATCATTTCTTTATCCAAAACTTGAAAACTTCACAACACAAAACTCAACAGGAAATCTCATCAGCTCCATTAGTGCAAGAAAGAAAAACCACCACATAAGGTACTGTAATTAACTCATTCTTTATTTATATTGGTGTTAAATCCACTTTATTCCAACTTCTCTATGGTTCATACCCCCCGATACTAGCCATAGATGCATCAAAATAAGCAAACAACACACGAAAAACAGAATCTGTCAAAAACAGAACAGTCTGTAGGAATCTGTAACTTTCGAATACTTCTGGAACTTCAAAAATCCTACCAAACTATAAAGTCCTAGGTAATTTGTCTATTGATCTACAGCAAAAAGAATAAACACAAAATCATGTTTCTGTGATTTATTGAATTTTTTCTCGTGCGCGCAAAATTTCTATTTTTTTAGCAGAATCAAATTAACTTTCACCCAAGGTTATCCTATAGGTTCTACTTGGCACAAATACTAATTAAAACACAAAAACACATCTAAAAATAGGCTAGATTAATTATTTATTACTAAACAGGAACAAAAGGCAAGGAACAAAAATAAAATTGGGTTGCCTCCCAACAAGCGCTATCGTTTAACTCCCCTAGCTAGGCATAAAAGTGAGAATAGATCTAAGTATTGCCATCTTTGTCATTCAATTCTTCAATAGATCACTTATAACACATAGGAGTTTATTTACTTTTGGTAATGATTAAACTCTTAGGCAAGGAATCAAGATATTCATTTGTAACAAAAGGTTCCTTAATAAGAGCAAGGAAATTGGAATGAATGCTTATTGATTTGAGATCCGCATTTTCCTTACTAGAAGATTCACCTTTATTTTTAGGAACATACATTAATTTAGAAATTTTTGTAGGAGGAGTTGGAGTATTTTTCATGGATGAAAAGGAAGACCCTAAATTAGTAATAATATCCTCAAGTTTACTGATTCTTGTGGAATCTTGATTTATCCTTTCATCAACTATAGGTTCCTTCTCTTTAAAACTTTTCAAAGTAACTTCAACCTTAGATCCATATTGAGTAATTTGATTGTGGATCTTTTTATCCAAATTTTCAATTAACTCAACAGTAGCAATTTTATTTTCAGTAATTTCAAGCCTTTGCATCACATGTTCTAAAGTTAAAACTGTTCCGTTAACGAAAAGAGGCAGTAGACCGAACAAATCTGTCATGGCATTGTAAGCATCAAAAGTATGGCTACCCAAAAAATTCCCTCCGGTAATGGTATCGAGAATATATCTATTCCAAGGGGTAATGCCTACATAAAAATTGCAAAGAAGAACGGAAGTGGATTGCTTCCTAGTAGATCTATTTTGATCATTGCAAATTCTATGCCAAGTATCCTTTAGATTTTCTCCCTCCCTTTGTTTAAAATTAAGAACTTCATGATCGGGAGTATTAATGATGATAGGAGGACTAGCCACGATAACGAGATAAATAACTAATACATGAGCACACAAAGGCAAGCGAAGAAGAGAAAGGAGAACGGAAAGGAGAGGGCGAATAAAACGGCAAGGGTGAAGTGGGGGAGAGGAAAACGAGAGGCAAATGGCAAATAATGTAATGCGAGGGACATGAGTTTGTGATGGGTACTTGGTATGTCTTGACTTGAGCGAAGACCTCCCTGGCAATGGCGCCAGAAATCCTTCTTGCTACCTCTTGAGCATGCCTTGGTTTTTCCCCTGAAGAGGAAAGGGTGATGCAGCAAAGTAGCGTAAGTATTTCCCTCAGTTTTGAGAACCAAGTTATCAATCCAGTAGGAGGCTCCTCCCAAGTCCCACGCGCCTACACAAACAAATAAGAACCTCGCAACCAATGCGATAAAGGGGTTGTCAATCCCTTCACGGAAACTTGCGAAAGTGAGATCTGGTAGAGATAATATGATAAGATAAATATTTTTGGCATTTTTATGATATAGATTGGAAAGTAAAAGATGCAAATAAAAGTAGATGGAAGACTTATATGATAAAAGATAGACCCGGGGGCCATAGGTTTCACTAGTGGCTTCTCTCAAGATAGCATTAGTATTACGATGGGTGAACAAATTACTGTCGACAATTGATAGAAAAGTGCATAGTTATGAGAATATCTAGGCATGATCATGTATATAGGCATCACGTCCGCAACAAGTAGACCGAAACAATTCTGCATCTACTACTATTAATCCACACATCGACTGACTCCTGCCTGCATCTAGAGTATTAAGTTCATAAGAACAGAGTAATGCATTAAGCAAGATGACATGATGTAGAGGGATAAACTCATGCAATATGACATAAACCCCATCTTTTTATCCTCGATGGCAACAATACAATACGTGTCTTGCTGCCCATGCTGTCACTGGGAAAGGACACCACAAGATTGAACCCAAAGCTAAGCACTTCTCCCATGGCAAGAAAGATCAACCTAGTAGGCCAAACCAAACTGATAATTCGAAGAGAATTGCAAAGATAACCAATCATACATAAAAGAATTCAGAGGAGATTCAAATATTTCTCATAGATAAACTTGATCATAAACCCACAATTCATCTGATCTCGACAAACACACCGCAAAAAGAGTTACATCGAATAGATCTCCAAGAAGAGGAAGGAGAACTTTGTATCGAGAATCAAAGAGAGAGAAGAAGCCATCTAGCTAATAACTATGGACCCGAAGGTCTGTGGTAAACTACTCACAACTCATCGGGGAGGCCTTGGTGGTGATGGAGAGGCCCTCCATGGTCGATCCCCCCTCCGGCGGAGCACCGACGAAGGCTCCAAGTTGGGATCTCGCGGATAAAGAAGTTTGCGGCGGTGGAAATAGTTTTTCGTGGTGCTCCTGGATGTTTTCGGGGTCCGTAGATTTATATAGGCGAAGGAAGTCGGTCAGGGGAGCCATGAGGGGCCCACGAGGTAGGGGGCGCCCACCCTTAGTGGGCGCGCCGGCCACCCTCGTGGCCTCCTCGGCTGCTTCTTGACATCCACTCCAAGTCTCCTGGATTACCTTTGTTGCAAAAAGATTTCTCCTGAAGGTTTCATTTCGTTTGGATTCCGTTTGATATTCCTTTCCTTCGAAACACTGAAATAGGCAAAAAAACAGCAATTCGGGCTGGGCCTCCGGTTAGTAGGTTAGTCCCAAAAATGATATAAAAGTGTAGATTAAAGCCCATAAACAACCAAAACAGGTAATATAATAGCATGGAACAATCAAAAATTATAGATACATTGGAGACGTATCACCTGCACCAAGTCATCGGCGGCGGAGGCGAGGTGTTCCTCTGGGTCAACATGCACAACGACCATTGTGCCATCGACCGCCATTAGCTCCTCGACCTCCATGTGATATGTGGTTGGGCTTGCATGGCAATGCTCTGGAGGTAGGGCCGGTGGGGATTTGGAGGCGTGAGGATGATTCGCAGGTGCCATTTAAGCAATCAGGCCGGGGCCGTGATAGAGATCGGTGGGTTACTTGACTAGATAGACGATACTTGGGCAGAACATAGATGTGTTTGACGTTGTGGTTGCGGCAGCGGTGGTTTGAGCTGTCGATAGGGGGAAGGGGGAGATACTGAGGAAATTTGATGGGTGGGGATGTGGTGAGAGGAATAAATTCTGAAATCGCGTGCCTAATGAAAATTTCGCTGCGAAACTTGAAACTTGGGCGGGGGAAACACACAACGCAGACGAAGTGCGTAAAATACCCGTGTGCGAGAAAAGAGAAAATTGGCAGATCACGTCTCCAAAAATATGTACACATGTAGTTGACTTTTTTGGTCAATGGTATGCTTGTTTATTAGGAAACATCGCATAGGTAACTGACTTATGAATCATTAATGCAAAAAATACGCACACGGGTACGCCATAGAAACTGTTTGTTTTGTGATCTTCTAATAATTCTTATATCTATCAGCATCTCCAACCGCACCTAATTTCAAAAATCTCTTTCATTGTATCAGGATTATTCAATGGACATGAACGAGGCAAGGTGACACGATATGAACAATCATCAGTTTATGAAATGCAATCAAGTGTCAACCTGCCTCTCTCGCATAGCCAGATTTGATCCTATGCAATAAGAGAGAAGCTTGCTGCCATCCGCCGGCGTGGCAATATAGTCGGTGTGCGGCCAACTCGCGCGGCGAGGTGGGATTAAAAACCAGCTGCAGCCAGCTCTAGTCTCTGGTGGCTGCGGGTGGACGTTTTGGGAGTATTTAGGGCCGGGGTGCGGCTACAAAACTTTAGTGAACACATGCTAATCAACGCTCAAAGCCCTCAAAGGATGTGCTTACCGACATTGTATGTTAATAATAGATAGTACCAACTTAAAGTACTACTAGTTATTTGCTCTAAAACTAGTACGTATGTAGTACTGGTAGATGCTCGTGATTAATTATACAAACTTAAGGGAGACACATGCACTAACTACTTCTCACATGCTGGCCAGACGCTGTCATTCTCCTTCCCGGCCTTGTAGCCGGCAGCCCACCGTGCTTCGATCTCCGTCGAGCTCTCCTTAGTACGGCGTGCGGCCTCTTCTTTCTTGTGGCGGCGGGACTCTCTTTTCTTGACTGTTTTCTGCCTTTTCCGCTCCTTCTATGCGGCTTTGGCCGCCTCTAGATCCACCGTCCATTCGGCCATGGCAGCATCAAAGTCCACCCCACGTACTTGTGCGGCCGCCGGTGTCGATGAACTCGGCGCGGGGGATGCTACTACCTCTTGAGCTTGCGTTGGTTTTTTCCTTGAAGAGGAAAGAGTGATGCATCAAAGTAGAGTAGGTATTTCCCGCAGTTTCAGAAACAAGGTATCAATCCAGTAGGAGACAACGCATAAGTCACCAAATACCTGCACAAACAATCAACGAACTTGCACCCAATGCGATAAAGGGGTTGTCAATACCTTCACGATTACTTGCAAAAATGAGATCTGATAGAGATAGATAAGCAGTAAAGTAAATATCCTTGGTATTTTTGGTTTATAGATCGGAAAGTAAAAGATTGCAAAATAGTAGATGGGAAACTAGTATGATGGAAAAGAGAACTTATATGATGGAAAAGAGACCCGTGGGCCATTGTTTTCACTAGTGTCTTCTCTCAAGATAGCAAATATTATGGTGGGTAAACAAATTACTATCGAGCAATTGATAGAAGAGCGCATAATTATGATGATATCTAAGGCAATGATCATGAACATAGGCATCACGTCCGTGTCAAGTAGACTGAAACGATTCTGCATCTACTACTATTACTCCACACATTGACCGCTATCCAGCATGCATCTAGAGTATTAAGTTCATAAAGAATAGAGTAATGCATTAAGTCAGATGACATGATGTAGAGGAATTAACTCAAGCAATATGATGAAAACCCCATCTTTTTATCCTCGATGGCAACAATACAATACGTGCCTTGCTGCCCCTCCTGTCACTGGGAAAGGACACCGCAAGATTGAACCCAAAGCTAAGCACTTCTCTCATTGCAAGAAAAACCAATCTAGTAGGCCAAACTAAACCGATAATTCGAAGAGACTTGCAAAGATATCAAATCATGCATATATGAATTCAGAGAAGACTCAAATAATATTCATAGATAATCTAATCATAAATCCACAATTCATCGGATCTCGGCAAACACACCACAAAAGAGTATTACATCGAATAAATCTCCAAAACATCGAGGAGAACATGGTTGAGAATCAAAGAGAGAGAGAAGAATCCATCTAGCTACTAGCTATGGACCCGTAGGTCTGTGGTAAACTACTCACGCTTCATTGGGAGGGTAATGGTGTTGATGTAGAAGCCCTCCGTGATCGAATCCCCCTCCGACAGGATGCCGGAAAAGGCCCCTAGATGGGATCTCACGAGTACAGAAGGTTGCGGCGGTGGAAAAGTGGTTCTGTGGCTCCCCCTGATATTTTTGGGGTATAAGAGTATATATAGGCGAAGGAACTAGGTCAGGAGAGCTCCGAGGGGCCCACGAGGTAGGGGCGCGCCCTACCCCCTTGGCGCACCCTCCACCCCCATGGCCGCCTCGTTGAGTCTCCAACTTCATCTCCAAGTCTCCCGGTTTGCTTCTGGTCCAAGAAAGATCATCACGAAAGTTTCATTCCGTTTGGACTCCGTTTGGTATTCCTTTTCTGCGTAACTCTAAAAAGGCAAAAAAGAGAAACTGGCACTGGGCTCTTTGTTAATAGGTTAGTCCCAAAAATAATATAAAATAGCATATATATGCATATTAAACATCCAAAATAGATAACATAATAGCATGGAACAATAAAAAATTATAGATACGTTGGAGACGTATCAAGCACCCCCAAGCTTAATTCGGGCTCATCCTCAAGTAGGTTAATGATAGAAACAGATTTTTTTGATGTGGAATGCTACCTAACATATTTATCCATGTAATTATCTTTATTGTGGCATGAATGTTCAGATCCGAAAGATACAAAACAAAAGTTTAATATCGACATAAAAACAATAACACTTCAAGCATACTAACAAGGCAATTATGTCTTCTCAAAATAACATGACCAAAGAAAGTTTATCTGTACAAAATCATATAGTCTGGCTATGCTCCATCTTCGTCACACAAAATATTCAAATCATGCACAACCCCGGTTTCAGCCTAGCAATTGTTTCATACTTTCGTATTCTCAAACTTTTTCAACTTTTCACGCAACACATGAGCGTGAGCCATGGACATAGCACTATAGGTGGAATATAATGGTGGTTGTGGAGAAGACAAAAGGAGGGAGATAGTCCCACATCAACTAGGCGTATCAACGGGCTATGAAGATGCCCATCAATAGATATCAATGTGAGTGAGTAGGGATTGTCATTTAACGGACGCTCTAGAGTTATAAGTGTATGAAATCTCAAAAAGAAACAAAGTGGGTGTGCATCCAACTTGCTTGCTCATGAAGACCTAGGGCATTTGAGGAAGCCCATCCTTGGAATATACAAGCCAAGTTCTATAATGAAAAATTCCCACTAGTATATGAAAGTGACAAAATAAGAGACTCTCTATCATGAAGATCATGGTGCTACCTTTGAAGCACAAGTGTGGAAAAAGGATAGTAACATTGCCCCTTCTCTCTTTTTCTCTCATTTTTTTCTTTTTTTTCTCTATTTTTCTTTTTCTCTCTCTTTCTTTTTCTTGGCTTCTTTGACCTTTTTTTCTTTTTTCCCTTTTTTTTATTTCTTCACACGGGACAATGCTCTAATAATGATGATCATCACACTTCTATTTACTTACAACTTGAAAAAAATTACAACTCGATGCTTAGAACAAAAATATGACTCTATGTGAATGCCTCCGGCGGTGTACCGGGATGTGCAATGAATCAAGAGTGACATGTATGAAAGAATTATGAAAGGTGACTTTGCCACAAATACGATGTCAACTACATGATCATGCAAAGCAATATGACAATGACGAAACGTGTCATAATAAATGGAACCGTGGAAAGTTGCATGACATCATATCTCGGAATGGCTATGGAAATGCCATAATAGGTACGTATGGTGGCTGTTTTGAGGAAGGTATATGGTGGGTGTATGGTACCGGCGAAAGTTGCGCGGCACAAGAGGGGCTAGCAATGGTGGAAGGGTGAGAGTGCGTATAATCCATGGACTCAACATTAGTCATAAAGAACTCACATACTTATTGCAAAAATCTATAAGTCATCGAAACCAGGCACTACACGCATGCTCCTAGGGGAAGGGTTGGTAGGAGTTAACCATCATGCGGTCCCGACCTCCACACAAAGGATGACAATCAAAGAAATACTTCATGCCCCAAATTTGTTATACAACGGTTCACCATACGTGCATGCTACGGGACTTACAAACCTCAACACAAGTATTTCTCAAATTCACAATTACTCCACTAGCATGACTCTAATATCACCATCTTCATATCTCAAAACAATCATAAAGAATCAAACTTCTCATACTATTCAATGCACTTCATATGAAAGTTTTTATTGTATCCCTCTTGGATGCCTATCATATTAGGACTAAATTTATAACCAAAGCAAATTACCATGTTGTTCTAAAGGACTCTCAAAATAATATAAGTGAAGCATGAGAGTTCATAAATTTCTATAAAATAAAGCCACCACCATGCTCTAAAAAGATATAAGTGAAGTACTAGAGCAATATTGCCTAGCTCAAAATATATAAGTGAAGCACATAGAGTATTCTAATAAATCACGATTCATGCGTGTCTCTCCAAAAATATGTGCACAACAAGTATGATTGTGGTAATAAAAAGCAAATACTCAAATCATACAAGATGCTCCAAGCAAAATACATATCATGTGGTGAATAAAAATATAGCCTCATGTAAAGTTACCGATAGACGAAGACGAAAGAGGGGATGCCTTTCGTGGCATCCCCAAGCTTAGGCTTTTGGTTGTCCTTGAATATTGCCTTGGGGTGCCTTGGGCATCCCCAAGCTTAGGCTCTTGCCACTCCTTATTCCATAGTCTATCAAATCCTTACCCAAAACTGGAAATTTTCACAACACAAAACTCAACAGAAAATCTCATGAGCTCCGTCAGTATAAGAAAATAAATCACCACTTTAAGGTACTATTACAGACTCATTCTTTATTTATATTGGTGTAATATCTACTGTATTCCAACTTTCCAATGGTTCATACCCCCCGATATTACCCATAGATTCATCAAAATAAGCAAACAACACGCGGAAAACACAACCTGTAAAAAACAGAACAGTCTGTAGCAATCTATAACTCTCAAGTACTTCTGTAACTCCAAAAATTCTGATAAATTAGGAAAATCTGAGCAATTTGTGTACCAATCCATAGAAAAAATAATCAGGTCAAAATCACGTTTATGTGAATTATTAAAATTATTTTCCTGGGCGCAAAAGTTTCTGATTTTCAGCAGGATCAACACAACTATCACCGTAAGCTATCCTAAAGGTTTGGCACAAGCACTAATTAAAACATAAAATCACATCTAACCAGAGGCTAGATGAATTATTTATTACTAAACAGGAACAAAAAGCAAAGAACAAAAATAAAATTGGGTTGCCTCCCAACAAGCGCTATTGTTTAACGCCCTTAACTAGCCATAAAACACGAATAGATCTAGGTATTCTCATAATAATGATAAGGCAAATCTCGAAAAGTCATCTCATACTCTTTACGTTCAGCAACAACTTTTCTTTGTGGCAACCAAAAGTAATCAAATGGGCTAAATTTAATGGGGCAAAAATCCCCAAGATCAAGCTCGGGAGGAATCGGTTCCTCCTTTGGCCCTTCACATTGTTTGGCCAACTCATCATTGTAAATGTTCTTTTGGCAGAAAGTCGTGAGCTTTTGTTCAAGATAAAAACCCAACCCATTGTTCTGAATAGCAAAATCATCATTAAGCTCAGAAATCCTATCAACTAGAACATCAGTAGGAACCCTATTTCTTAAATTTTCATTATAAGCAACATGATCTAAGGATCGTAAGCGCATTATGTCCTCTTGGTTAAAGAGAATTGCTTCTATGGGAGGACGACCAGCGTCTACCCTATAATGTGCAAAAATTTCATTAGCCTCTTTTATTATAAACCTAAACTCATGCGCTAGAAAGATAGTAGTTGCGTGCTTAACAAAAGAATGCTCAATAATAGAAAACTCTAGAAAAATCCTTTGTATTGATGGATGCATGTGAATAAATTGTATTTCAAGTTCAACTATGAGCAAAGATATAGCATCCGCAAGACTACTAGTTTTATGGATAATAGATCCACCCATAGTGGGTAAAGCACCAGCACAGGTAAAGAAATCTTGGATAACCCCTTTACCAATAATATTGCTGCTACCAATGCGGAACTTTTTAGTGTGCAAAATAGTAGGTTCTTCATGAGGATTAGTATTAGCAAAAGCATCAAAGTTCCCCCCATCATTACTACTATCCTTTTTCAGCAATAACCTCCCCAATTTCAGACATAGTGGCAACAAACCAATCTTAACAAATGAGCACACAAGAAGCAAACAAAGAAGACGAACGAAAGAGGGGAGAAGAAAAGGCAAATCTTTTCAAAGATCATTTTCGAGGTGGGGGAGAGGAAAACGAGAGGCGAATGGAGAATAATGTAATGCCAGAGAGGAGAGTTTATGATGGGTACTTGGTATGGCTTGACTTGATGTAGATCCCCCTGGCAACGGCGCCAAAAATTCTTCCTGCTACCTCTTGAGCTTGCGTTGGATTTTCCCTTAAAGAGGAAAGGGTGATGCAGAAAACTAGAGTAAGTATTTCCCTCAGTTTGGGAACCAAGATATCAATCCAGTAGGAGACAACGCACAAGTCACTGAATACTTGCACAAACAATCAAGGAACTTGCACCCAACGCAATAAAGGGGTTGTCAATCCCTTCACGATTACTTGCAAAAGTGAGATCTGATATAGATAGATAAGTGGTAAAGTAAACATTTTTGGTATTTTTGGTTTATAGATTGGAAAGTAAAAGATTGCAAAATAGTAGATCGGAAACAAGTATGATGCAAAAGAGAACTTACATGATGTAAAAGAGACCCTGGGGTAGTGGCGGAGCCAGGATTTCTGATATGGGTATGCGCGGTAAAAAATTGCTTCATGACATTGTAAGAAATAGAAAAATTCATAATAATAATAATAATAAAACATGTTAGATTGTGATGGCGGCATAGTGGCATGGTGGGCAGACTCATAAATTCAAATATTCATAATTCAGAAATTTATATGCATGAGATTCACCTTGTTTTCTCTGTACTTCTTCACAAGTTTTCTAGCAAGCCAATGCAAACCACACTCAAAATTTACTGGATGCTACAATAGGTCACTTAAAACAAACTGGATGCTACAATAGGTCACTTAAAACAAAAATTAGGGAGCAAAAATAATCATCTCTTCTTAACTAACATATCGAAGAAATCAAGATTGAACACCCATTGATTCGAAAAAAACAATCACAGGAATCGGTGCCTGATATGTGTGCGCCGGTGCTGCCGCCGCGGCTGCCTTTTCTCAATTGGAGGCAAAGCAGCAAACATGCGCGAGGAGATTGATCTGCTAGATCCAAGATGGTAGATCATCGACGCTGCCGATGGCGGATGTGGGCATGCGGCGCGACGATGTGTGTCACAGGCGGCAGAAGAGGCGCGGCGCAGCGAAGCGACGGTTGAATCGAACGATCGAGGCGACACATCCAGATCGGGCTGTCTCCTCGGCTTTGTCAATCGGCCAGCCGCATCATTGCCTCAACGATAAGGCCCAGTAGCGCTAACTAGCAACGTAGCAGGCCAATCTTGGCCCAAGTGGCGCTGGAGTCGTTCTTTTCTTCGTTTCTCTTCTCTGTACGTACAAAAAGATTTGCCATATGTGATGTAAGGCATATAGGAGCTTATATATAGATTTTTTTTGCAGAAAATATTGGGTATGCATTGCATACCCTTGCATTAGCCTAGCTCCGCCCCTGCCCTGGGGACATAGGTTTCACTAGTGGCGTCTCTCAAGATAGCAAATATTACGGTGGGTGAACAAATTACTACCGAGCAATTGATAGAAGAGCGCATAATTATGACGATATCTAAGGAAATGATCATGAACATAGGCATCACGTCCGTGTCAAGTAGACCGAAACTATTTTGCATCTACTACTATTACTCCACACATCGACCGCTATCCATCATGCATCTAGAGTATTAAGTTCATAAAGAACGAAGTAACACAATAAGTGAGATGACATGATGTAGAGGAATTAACTCAAGCAATATGATGAAAACCCCGTCTTTTTATCCTCGATGGCAACAATACAATACGTGCCTTGCTGCCCCTCCTGTCACTGGGAAAGGACATCGCAAGATTGAACCCAAAGCTAAGCACTTCTCCCATTGCAAGAAAAACCAATCTAGTAGGCCAAACTAAACCGATAATTCGAAGAGACTTGCAAAGATATCAAATCATGCATATAAGAATTCAGAGAAGACTCAAATAATATTCATAGATAATCTGATCATAAATCCACAATTCATCGGATCTCGGAAAACACACCACAAAAGAGTATTACATCGAATAGATCTCCAAGAACATCGAGGAGAACATGGTATTGAGAATCAAAGAGAGAGAAGAAGACATCTACCTACTAGCTATGGACCTGTAGGTCTATGGTAAACAACTCATGCTTCATTGGGAGGGTAATGGTGTTGATGTAGAAGCCCTCTGTGATCGAATCCCCCTCTGGTAGGACGTCGAAAAAGGCCCCTAGATGGGATCTCACGGGTACAGAAGGTTGCGACGGTGGAAAAGTGGTTTCGTGTCTCCCCCTGATGTTTTTGGGGTATAAGAGTATATATATGCGAAGTAACTAGGTCAGGAGAACTCCGAGGGGCCCAGGAGGAAGGGGGCGTGCCCTCCACCCTCGTGGCTGCCTCGTTGAGTCTCCGACTTCATCTCCAAGTCTCCTGGTTTGCTTCTGGTCCAAGAAAGATCATCGCGGAAGTTTCATTCCATTTGGACTGCGTTTGGTATTCCTTTTCTGAGAAACTCTGGGACGGAGTGGCCGGACGGCCGTACAGTGCAGTGGTTTCTAAGATCTCAACAACAAACAATGAAGGAAATTTGGCTTCCCTCACAATCTTGCTCATTCATTATCGCACACGGTTCATCTCCGTCGCCTTCGAAAACAGTGTGCGTCGAGCCTATTGCATGTTGCATTATGATTGGCCGGAACCACAGCCACATGGATCACGCGTGTGCATTGTAGGATGTGCCGCGATCGAACGACAATACACGTCTGTCACATCACACCTGTGCAATTGTAGCTGACTTGGATTTATATGCGCTAAATGCCTAGAAAATGCACATAATCCCCTAAATATGGTAAATGAGCCCAAAAAATGCCAAATTTGAACCCGGTGATTTGCAGGGTGGATGTTCATCGTAGAAAAAAATCTCAAGGGAAAAGAACAAAGAAAAATTGGATTCCCCTTCAATCTTGGTGATTTCCCTCTCGAAAGCATGGAACTTCCTCGGTGATGGTTCGATTTATGAAGGGCGTGCATGATGGCATAAGCCAAACCTTCTCAAATTTTTACCAGGGCATGGTGAGGCCATACCATGGCACCATGCCAGGCGTCATGTTTATAAAACATTTATTTCATTTTTCTATAGTTGAAAACCCAATAAACAAAGGTTTGTGGTTGACTATTGCCACACATTTCATCCAAATATCTGCCCATTCTTTGTAAAAGGCATGAGAATTCACTAAATGGCATGAGGATGGTTTTCCAGACCGTTTTTGTTGGGGATATAACTATTGGTATGACCCGCCCAGGAGGGGCCGGGTTATACCTACGATGACTCTTCGTATGAAGCTCATAAGACATTGAAGATGGCGGTTCAGTTGAGGGCCCAAGGCCCAAAGGAGGCTTAAGGCATGTAGAGATAAATCACCATACATGTATAACTTGTATTGTAAGGAAAGAATAGATAGTCACCGAGCCGGACACTATTTATGAGCTGGCCGGGACTCTGTGAGCCATTGGGCGTCGACCTCTCTATATAAAGGGACGACCCGGCGGCAGTTCAAGGCTAGAAACAAGAGATCGAAAGCTAGGTCAAGCGGATTCGCTCCCTATTAATTGAGACATAAGCAATACCACCCAAAACTGGATAGTAGGCTTTTACCTTCACCGCAAGGGGCCGAACCAGTATAAACTCCCGTGTCCTTTGTCCCGTTTAACCCCTTTAAGCTTCCTAGTTGTGATGGCTCCACGACTAAGTCCTTCTGCTAGGACATCTGCCGTGACCTTTCCACGACAGTTGGCGCCCACCGTGGGGCCAGCACATGGTGGTTTTGAGTTCTTAAAGGGCAAATTCGAAGGGCTCAAGGGAAACGCTATGGATAGGATGACCAAGAGTCGTCGCGGCAAGCTCTACATCGATGACACGGGCTGGGGCCCCGAGGCCGGCTCAATTGAGTACGGGTACCGGGTCCCCTTCGGTGGAATCCATGTCTTCATCGGCAAGATCGGCGAACCGGGCCCTGAGCCGGACATCTGCACCGACATCGTCGAGACGGCTTGGCGTGCGAAACCCGCCCGAGTTCAGCCCTCCGTGAAGCATGCCTTCGTAGAATGCATCCATGGAGCGGAATTTTCTGAAGGATCTATGTCTGGCGGTGAGATGACCATCTACTCTGATGGTGAGTCGTCCATGGGAGAGACTACTTCGTTGTATCAGCTGCAAGATGGTGGACTTGGGTGCTATTCCGATGGCGACACTATTCTAGACCCCTTTGAGCCACCGAACAGAGTGGGGATCTTCATGGCTGGTACCTAGCCTGGGCTAAATTCTTCAACTGCAGTAGCGATGACTTCCGAGTCAGCTGCGGTGATGGCAGCCGGGGCAGGAGGCTCTGTGCGCCTGCCGGCTCAGGTTTTGATGGCTTTAATGGATAAATTGACGGCTTTGTTAACAGTCGTGGTTAATCCGGTGAATCAAGCTCAGCATGATGCGGAGGTGGCACAGTTACATGAGGAGATAGCACAAGCTAAAGAAGACCTGGCAGCAGAGGACATCAGGATAGCCACAGAACGGGCCGCTTTGGATGCTCAAGCCCAGCGCATTCAGTCAAAGGCTTTCCAGCTTATGATGGATCAGAACGCGTCAAATGAGATTATGAGGAGAAGGCACCAGTCCCGTCTACCTATGGTTTATGAGCCTAGAAACCTCTTCCGCACACCCGGTGTAGGGCCTAGTAACCCGCTGGTGGTAAACCGGACTGTGGCGCCTGGGGCAGGAACACCGGTTCAACCACGCATGACGGAACCCCCTCGTCTGAATACCGCTCCACCTTGGCATGTACCGACGCCACCGGGTCACTATTCTAATCCGTTGGAGAACATGATTGCTGCGGCAGCGCGATTGGCGGCTCTCCCGGTGGGTGGTGACTCTCCGATGGCGGTTGAAACACGAAGGATCAGATAACTACTTCAAACAGCCTTGGCGCAGCAGGAGGCATACTCTTATAGTTGAGATAGGATTCATTCAACTCCCCCCCTCCCCGTCCAAGCCGGAGCCGGAGTTATAGCAGGAACATGGACTCACCGGCCGTTTCAAGCAATGCCCAGCGCCGTGATCAGCCGCACGGGCACAACCCGGCACATGACGAAGCTCTTAACTTGCATGATCAGGATAGAGTGCGTCAACAAGCCAAGCAGGCGGCTCAGCAAGCAGCCTAGAAGGAGGCTCACCAACCCCTTCTGGTTTATCCGATGATTTCGGTTGAGGCGGGCGTGACCTCTAGGTCTACAGGTGTACCCTGTCTAGTGCCGGCTTTGCGTAATGAGCGTTTGCCCAAGGATTTCAAAGGACCTCGAAAGGTGCCTAATTACACAGCTGATTTACCCCCTGAGGCGTGGATTGAAAGTTATGAGATGGCCATGGATTTACTGGAGGTCAGTAATGTTGCGTGTGCCAAATACTTCACCATGATGCTGGATGGAACGACCCATACTTGGTTAAAGGGGTTGCCTGCCAACTCCATCGGGTCATGGGAAGAGTTGAAAGCCCGGTTTATTCAGAACTTTAAAGACACATGCAAGCAGCCCATGTCGATTGTGGACTTGACTAATTGCAAGCAAGAGGAGGGTGAATCCATAACCCATTGGGTGCTCCGGTTCAAAGCTATCATACATTCATTCGACAACATGAACGCCGGCTCTGCAGTCTTAATGTTGGAGAAAAATTGTTGTTTTGAACCTCTCAAACAGAAGCTGGGATGGCTCAAGCGCGATTGTAATGACATGGGCCAGCTGATGGCGGCTCTAGTCAAATATGCCGACTCTGATAGTACCAAGGACAGTCTGATGATGAGAAGACAAGGAAGGGAACGAAGAATGGCAATGCTAAGGGTATGCAGCCTAACCCGACGAATGCACAGGGCCACGGTAAATGCAAGGCTGATGGTAGCTCGGAGTTCATGGCTAACACCAATACACAGGGCAACAATCAACAACGTAAGGGGAGGCCGCCTCCTCAGACCGGCGGGTCAGGTCCTACCCTGGAGCATTCAGCCTTGTCCAAGGCATGGCTCACAGGGGAAGCCAGCCACACACATTTGGAAAGATTGTACGATTATGAAGGCTTTCAAAAATTCCAACGTGTTTGACAACAATCAAGGGCCGGGCGGCGGCTCAGGTGGGGCGGTTCTCATGGCCGGGGTTATGGAGGTGGCAGTTCTAATTCCAGCTTTCAGGGCCACCAAAATAATCAGGGTGGATATAATCAAGGTGGCCAGGGTGGTTACAACAAGCAATCCGGCCAGGGGAGTCAGCAGCAGCAGCAGTCCGGATATCAGAGTCATCTGAAGCAGTTGAATAGCAGGCAATATCACGTCTTCACCACAAGCTTGTGCAAACGGGATCAGAAGCTTCACAACGGGCTGTGAATGTCGTTGAACCGACAGTTCCCCACTACTTGCGATGGTCTGAGCAACCCATTATGTGGAGCCGGGAGGATCACCCGCCCCGGGTTGATAATCCGGGTCACTTGGCTTTGGTGGTGGCGCCTCAAGTTGGTGGGTACAAGTTTACTAAGGTACTCATATATGGAGGAAGCAGCATTAATATCCTTTATTATTAAACTTTCTGTCGTATGGGTTTAACTGACAAAAAATCTTAAGACATCCAACATTGTTTTCCATGGAATGGTGCCCGGTAAGTTGGCATACCCAGTTGGCAAGATTGAACTGGAAGTAGCCTTTGGAGATGAGCATGACTCCAGGGCTGAGAAGTTAACTTTTGAAGTGGTAAAGATCAGAAGCCCGTACCACGCTCTATTTGGACGGTCGGCTTATGCCAAGTTCATGGCACGGTCGTGTTATGTTTATCTGCAGCTCAAAATGCCGGGTTACAAGGGGACCATGACAGTACATGGAAGTCAGAAGATAGCCTTGGAGTGTGAAGAAGGTGACACGGCTTATGCTGAGTCAGTCTATGCAGCGGAAGAGTTGAAGTTTTACAAGGATAATGTTGACCCGGCTGATATGACATCTTTGAAGAAGCCAACTATGGATCATGACCCGGTGATGAAGTTTAAATCGGCCGATGATACCAAGCTTGTCAATTTTGTTCCCGGCGACTCATCTAAGCAGTTCAGTATCAGTGCTAATCTGGATCCCAAATAGGAAAGCACGCTCATCGAGTTCATCCATGAGAACCGGGTCATCTTTGCATGGAAACCTTCTGACATGCCGGGTGTACTGTGGGAACTCGCTGAGCACACTCTCAATATTGATCTGAAATTTAAGTCGTTCAAGCAATTCCTGCGTCGCTTCAATGAGGAGAGGCGTAAGGCCATTGGCGAAGAAGTGGCCCGGCTCTTGGCAGGTGGGTTTATCATTGAAGTTTTTCACCCTGAGTGGGGCTAATCCAGTGCTAGTGCTTAAGAAGAATGGCACTTGGCGTATGTGTGTGGATTACACGGACTTAAACAAGGCTTATCTGGCTGATCCCTTTGCTCCCCCTCGTATTGATCAAATCATTGATGCTACGGCGGGTTGTGAGCGTTTGAGCTTTTTGGATGCTTACTCTGGTTATCATCAGATCAAGATGGCAGTTAAGGACCAGGAGAAGACAGCCTTTATTACTCCCTTTGGAGCCTTCTGCTATGTGTCTATGCCTTTTGGGCTCAAGAGTGCCCAGGCGACTTATCAGCGCTGTGTGCAGAATTGTCTTCATGATCAGATTGGGCGCAGCGTTCATGCTTATGTGGATGATATTGTGGTGAAGTCCAGAGAGAAAGAGACCTTGATAGATGATTTGAAGGAGACCTTCGATAACCTCCGGGTCTACAATATGATGCTTAACCCGGCCAAGTGTATCTTTGTTGTGCCTGCAGGCAAGCTTTTGGGGTTTCTAATTTCTAACAGAGGCATTGAGGCTAATCCGGAGAAGATCAAGGCCATTACCTCTTTGGAAAAACCAAAGTGTATCAATGATGTTCAGCGTCTGGCGGGTCGTATTGCTGCTTTAAGACGGTTCATAATCCGGTTAGGTGAGAAGGCTATACCGCTGTATCAGATGATGAAGAAAACAGATGACTTCATCTGGAGTGATGCTGCGAACGACGTGTTTGAAGATTTGAAGAGGCAGCTTGCTGAGCCATCAGTCCTTGCTGCTCCCATTGACAAGGAGCTGTTGTTGCTTTATGTGGCTGCTAATGCCCGGGCTGTCAGTGTGGCTATTGTGGTGGAACAGAAGGAAGCAGGCAAGGAATATCCGGTTCAACGGCAGGTTTATTATATATCAGTGAGGTGCACATTGAGTCCAAACACAGGTATCCACATTGGCAGAAGCTTGTTTATGGGATGTTTATGGCCAGCCAGAAGCTTAAGCAATATTTTCTGGGTCATCGCATCACTGTGGTCAGTTCTGCTCCTTTGGGAGATATTATTCAAAACAGAGAAGCCACAGGGCGAGTAGCCAAGTGGGCTATCAAGCTTGGCCCTCATGGTTTAAAACATATGCCTCACACTGCCATCAAGTCTCAAGCATTGGTGGACTTCATCAACGACTGGACAGAGCTGCAAATGCCTGAAGAGAAGCCAGATACCACATATTGGACTATTCACTTTGATGGGTCCAGGCAATTGGAGGGCTCAGGGGCTGGAGTCGTCTTAGCTTCCCCTCGAGGTGACAAATTTTGTTATGTTCTAAGGTTGATGTTTCCATGTACTAACAATGCAGCTGAGTATGAAGCCTTGCTCCATGGTCTTCGGATGGCTAAGGAGATGAACTTAAGCCGGGTGAGGTGTTTTGCCGACTCAGACTTGGTGGCTGAGCAAGTTTCAGGCAAATGGGATTCTAAAGACCCGCTCATGGCGGCTTATCACCGTGAGGTTGATGCTATTGCTGGGCACTTCAAGGGTTATCAGGTTGAACACATTCATCGCGGGAAGAATGAGGCAGCTGATACTTTGACCGGTTTGGGATCTCAGCGTAAGCCAGTCCCACCTAACACTTTCTTGGATGTTCCTCATAACCCCTCTGTCAAATTGCCTACAAAAGAAGATTTGGCTATTCCTGACCTGGAGGCGCAGTTGGTGGCGGCTCTTCACGCTATCCCAGATTCGACAGTGCCATATTTGGCTTATATGACCTGGGGTGAGTTGCCTGAGGATGAAACTTTAGCCAGGTAGATAACCCGGCGGTCTAAATCAATGACTATTACCAACGGCGAGTTACACCATCGCAGTGTCACTAGGGCGTTTCAACGTTGCATCTCTCCTGAAGAAGGCCGTGAGATCCTTCGTGAGATTCATGAATGAGATTGTGGTCATCATGTCGGTTCAAAGTCCCTGGTGGCCAAAGCTTTTTGTCATGGATTTTATTGGCCGACGACTCATGCTGATGCAGAGGACTTGGTCAGTGAATGTGACGTTGCCAGAAATTTTCACGGCGAGCTCATGTGCCGGCTCAAGAATTGAGGATGATTCCCATCACTTGGTCGTTTGCAGTCTAGGGGCTTGATATGGTTGGGCCTTTCAAAAGGTCCAAGGATAAGAAGACCCACCTCTTGGTGGCAGTTGATAAATTTACAAAGTGGGTTGAGGCAGAGCCGGTCAGTAAGTGTGATGCAGCCACGATGGTTTAATTTCTCAAAAAGGTGATTTTTCGCTTTGGTTTTCCACACAGCATTATAACTGACAACGGCATTAATCTGTCCAAGGGCGCCATGGAGGGGTTTTGTCAACGTGAGCATATTTGACTTGACGTTTCATCAGTAGCTCACCCTCAGTCCAATGGTCAAGCCGAAAGAGTCAAGCAAGAAATTTTGAAGGGCATCAAGCCCCGGCTTATGGTTCCTTTGCAACGGACGCCGGGTTGTTGGGTGGAGGAGTTACCTTCAGTGTTATGGAGTATCAATACTACCCCCAACAGATCTACGGGTTACACGCCTTTCTTCATGGTTTATGGAGCAGAGGCGGTTCTTCCTAGCGACATCCGTCATGACTCGCCCCGCGTGGCGGCTTACATTGAAGTTGATAATGAACAAGCGCGTCAGGATGCACTTGACCTGTTAGATGAGAAGCGTGACTTGGCGGCAGCCCGCTCGGCGATTTACCAACAAGACCTGCATCGTTATCACAGCCGCCAGGTTAAGTCCAGAACCTTTCAAGAAGGTGATTTGGTGCTCCGGCTCATCCAGGATCAAACTGATGCACACAAGTTATCCCCACCTTGGGAAGGGCCCTTTGTGGTCAGCAAGAACTTGAACAATGGTTCATACTACCTTATCGATGTTTGAGAGCAGAAAGACTCATGTAAGTCGGAGGACGAGACTCGCCGGTCGTGGAATATTGCTCATGTTCGTTCTTACTACACATGAGCCACCGACTCTTACGATGTACATATTTTTATCATGTATATATTATGAAGATTATAGTAAAGCAGGGTCTCTGTTGTTTTATCTTCAAATGATCATGTGTCTTTGTCATCATAAATGACCATTGGGGGCTGATCGTATTCGAATCTAGCTTAACTCCTTTGGCACCGCTTCCTGATCGTATTCGAATCATAGATGTTCAAACCTCTTGATCACTTGGGGGCTGGATCGTATTCGAATCATGGCTTAACCCCTTTTGGTCCGACCTAAATCGTATTCGAATCAGAGTCGTTAAATATTTAGACCACTGGGGCCTGATCGTATTCGAATCTAGCTTAACTCCTTTGGCACAGCTTCCTGATCGTATTCGAATCAAAGCTGTTCAAAAAAACTTAATCATTTGAGGTCTGGGTCGTATTCGAATCATAGCCTAACCCCTCTTGGTCCGACTCTGATCGTATTCGAATCAGAGTCGTTAAAAAATGTCTCAAGGTCATTTGGGGGCTTCCTGTTCAAACATAGGTGTCATTCACCAAAGAGAACATAGCTGTCGGTACCCACTTGATCGGCGCAATGCCAAAAGCCACTTGGGAGCTTCCTGTTCAAACATAGGTGTCATTCACCAAAGAGAACATAGCCATTAACCCTTTTGGTCCGGCTTCCTGTTCAAACATAGGTGTCATTCACCAAAGAGAACATAGCCTCGTGTTTTTCTCTCCTTTGTTGATTTAATCTTTTGAAACGGTTTTTCGGGTTTCTCTGGATACTTTTTTGCTTGTGTCTGGAGCTTATATGTGGTTGAAGTTAACCCGGCTGAACTTTGGATGATAAGTCGCCAATATATGAGAATAGTAAAACACTTGGAAGTTTTGGCTTCTAAAAATATTGGGTTGTCACCCTTACTACATAGGTCACATAAACCGGCAGTACAATTCAATATCACAGGTATGATATTGTTATTATAGTTATGTTTAAGTTTTGGTTCAGTTTTATCCATGGCTATTTTCTACACATCAGTGGTTATATGCGAGATATTATGACCAGCCCTGTGGTAAACCGCCAAGGGTTCTTGTTATCTATTTTTGTGTGCAGGATAATTCAAGGATTTTTCTTACGCACAAGTCTAAAAAATGATAAGTGTAATGATGATAAATATCAAAGGGCGGCTTAACAAGTATTGAGCACCAAAAACGTGCACGATGGCACGATAGAGCAAAGTTATTGCTACCCTATTACATGACTCCCCGAGTCTAAATGATCAAGTGTTTTATCATAGTCACAGGTATAAACTACCCGGCGGATCAATCTTCTTACCTTTGCTGGCTTGAGGTTTCTGGATCATCCCTCTACGTGTCTTCGTCCTGCTCTAGTTCCTGGAAGTCGGGCGATGACCAGTCAATGCCACTTAAAGCTTGAAATTCAGCTTCGCCATCAATAAGCTCTTCCGGGTTAACTTCAAGAGCGAAAGTGTGCTTATGGATTGGGGGTATCAGATCTTGCACTTTATAAGAAGGTGTTGGCATTTTCTGATTCTCCAAGTCATAAGCCGGTTGATATTGGGACATATCGGTTTCATTGGCAATCAGACTAGCCAAAGGTCGGATTTCTTTCACACAGGCAGCAAAGTCTTTCTTGCTAAAAGGGGTGACATCTTATTTTAAGCTCGGGCACTCGGTTGATAGTTCATCCGGTCTAGCTCTGGTAGCGAAGCTTTGGCCCGCCTTAAAGCTATTACAGCCCCGGCTCTTGCACATGACCTCTTCATCTCACCAAAACTTTGAGGCAGTACAGAAAGCTTTCTCAGTACATCAACTAAAAGTGTTGGTGTTCGATTTGATGGAGAAAGTGTGGCCAGAGCATGTTGCGCCCCAGTATAAAGTTGTTCCACCAGCGTGTAAACTGCTTTCAACTTCACAAGCATGTCTTGGTTAAGGTTGGTGCTTCTGGGGCCTGCATAGTAATCACTAATGAGTTAAAGGCAGTTCATATGATCAAAAAGAGTATTCAATATTTGACAGTCATTAGGCGACTTACCAAAGATAGCTGAGACCATCTGAGACACTTGGCGTTTTAAGCCGGACAATTCAGCTGTCACCTCTTCAAGAGCCGCCTCTGCTTTCTCAGCTCGTTGGGTCAAAGCAATCTTTTCTTCTGCCTAGGCGTTTTTCTCGGTTTCAAAGCCGGCTTTCAGTTTTTCTGTGTAAGACACGCTGAATTCAAATTTTGAGTTTGCCCTCCGGGTCTCAGTCTCCTGCACCTCCAGGCGTTTCTTCAATTCAGACAGTTCTATTTGCAGTTGAATAGTGGTGGTCTGCACATATACCGGATCACAATCATAAAGATTAGTACACAATATTAAGTCCCAAGCCTTTTGCAAGCAACAACACTTGGCACTTGGGGGCTAATGTCTGCCGAAAGCTTATTCATATGGCGGCTTATGTAAATAAGTCCCAAGCACTTTGCAAGCAAGAGTACTTGGCACTTGGGGGCTAATGCATATTGCTGTTCAAAAACTATACAGGTACAAGATATAAAGGACCAGTTCATCCAGGCTGATTAAACCGGCCCTTGGGGACTACAGATTAAGTCGGATTTTTGAGGATTCTACCAACAGATATTACTTCTGATTCATGGTTCATTTAAAAGTCTACAACATATTCATCAATAAACAGTAGACTTGGGGGCTGGTATAGTAAGTATGACCCAGTAAAGAAAGAGTTCATACCTCAAACTTCTGGTGCATCTGCTTCACCATATCTACTTCCAGATCGCGGCTACTGTGTACTTGACTAAGATAACCAGAAAAAACATCGCTAGCACTCAATTGGGAGTAGTTAGCAACATCAAATCTAACTTTATGACATTCAATGTGTTCTTATTTGGCAGAATGCTTAGCCAGCACAGTGGGCCTTCCCGGTTCTTTAAAGCCGGTGGTAGTGATCACCACGTCTTCATCAGTGTCAGTTGTCTTTAGTGGACTAGAAACATCAGGGTTTACAGGTTCATCAATGACTCGCTCCACAGGGGGGTCAGAAGCTGCTGGCGGGTCTTCGTGAACCGGCTCAGAGGATTGAGGAATGGAAATTTTAGGCTCTGGGATCTGTTGCTCCGGTTCATTGATCTTGGGATCCTCAGCCGGCTGGTTTTTATTTGCTCTTTTGCTGGGCTTGGCTTTTCCGCTGCATAAGTCATGAAGTCAGTATAAACATAACAGGATCAGAATGAGTAAATGGTAAGTAAGTTGTCATTACCCAGGAGCGGTCTTGAAAGCCGCATGTTGGAATGAATTGAATCGCCGGAAGAGGAATGAGATGTATCCTGATAATTTGAGTCGGAAGAGTTGAGCGGTTGACGAGTAAGACCCGCCAAAGGATAAAAAGAGTTTAAATTGGGGGTGACCTCATTTCAACGTTTCTTTGGCGTGTTCGGTAAGCCGGAAGAGAGTTCCATGTCCTTGCTTGTCTGAGTCTGCTGTTGGCTCTCGTGTTGCTGTTGCTTCAAAATAAAGTGAGGATCCAGATGAGCTAAGGAGTGTGAAAATCTTACTTTCCGGGTTACTCTTCAGATTCTTTGTCTTGGCAAAGGCTCGGAGTCGGAGGAAATAATATTTACCTCTTCTTCCACTCCTTGACTCATTCCCGTGTCATCCTGATGATAATCAGTGTCAATAAGATGGTTAAAAAAGGAGCCAAGAGAGTCAAGAGCTACCTCTGACTCAGAGGAGTCGTCCAGTTGAAGCAAGTCAGAGGCGGTGGGCTTCTTTCCCCTCTTTTTGGTAGCCTTCCTGGCGGCTTTCTTAGCCTTCCTGGCTCTTTTTGCAGCCTCATGGTCATATTTTTTTCGTCCAAAATTTGTCGTCAGCCTATAAAAGTCATCAAAAGTGAATTAGGATAAAGTGACAAAGATGAAGGAAAAATAACTAAGGTTGGCGGCTTACCGCTGGTGCCGGGTTAGACTTGCAGAAAGGGCTCAAACTCACCTTGCTACAGTCTGCTAGGCTCTCATTCAGAAGAGATTTTGTCACTTCATTGATGGCATCAACAGTTAAATCTTCAAAACTATGGCACAGTGGATCCTTCTTCTCGCCCGTGTAGGAACACATTAATCCAGAGCAGCGGCTCAAGGGAATGATCCGTCATGCAACCCAACACCGGACCAGATCAATGCCATTTAAGCCATTGCCCAACAGAGCCTTGACTTTGGCAATAGTAGGGGCGAGCTTCTCGCGTTCTACATCTGTCAACTTGTCGGAGAGAGAATGGTTCAATTCGAGACGCAGAGCGCGAAAGTCGGGCAGAGGGTTCTCATCAGCCGAAGAAGTATCTTAGCAGTAGAACCATATTTGGTTCCAGTCTTTGGGATGACTTGGCGGCTGCGTATAAGGAAAAATGGCGTCTCTCCACCGTTGGATTGAAACCCTGCCAAGTTCCAAGCTAGGTCCATTGGAATATTCATTCTGGCGGTTCAAGTAAAAGAACTCTCTGAATAATTCCACAGTGGGCTCCTCTTGAAGGTAGACTTCGTAGAACACTTGGAAATTGCATATGTTAGACACGGAGTTGGGTCCAATGTCTTGAGGGTGGAGATCAAAAAAGCTCAGAACGTCCCTGAAGAACTTAGAGTCGGCGGTGAAAAGCCCCGGTTCATCTAATCAGTAAAGACGATAACTTCCCCTTATTTGGGTTGAGGTTTTTCTTCCGTCGGTTCAGGGGGGCGGTAAGACATGACATCCTTTTTGGGCAGATAGCCAGTTTTCACAAAATCTTCAAGTGTACTCTCCGTGACAATGGAGTGAACCCAATTACAGGAAGTGGTTGTTTTGGGCGGCATTATGAAGAAGGAAGCCAAAAAAAGAATAAATTTGCCGGTTCAAATTTAAGCCGGAGGAAAAAGTGTTACAACACATATTCAGAATGGCGGCTTACAAAGGGTACTAATGGTATATGACTAATTATGTCAGGTTATCTAAGCCGCCATGAGCAGTTTTGATGTTATCTATTGAGTATTGCAATTAAAGCCGGTGGTATGAGCCGCCATGACTAGATGGATCTATCCAGGTGCAATTTTTTGCTAAGTATGACACAAACATATTTCACAGATTGCAAGTATTATTTCAGATCAGCGGCAGTTTAGAAAAAGGAAATAATTCAACACCTAAAAGGCTAGTACAGGGAGTTCATAAGCTATAATGAGATCTCTTTCCAAAGAAAGGGGGTCCGCTGGTATTAAAGGTGAAGGCAAAACAACTACCGCATAAGTTCTATACTGTTTTTAGATCAAAGGATGCTACGGTGAAGGAACTATGAAGAAACCATGAAGAACACGATGAACAGTCGGAACCCTAATGCGATCTGACGCGTTGGAGGAGAAGCACTTACAGATGCAGATTCGACTGCGGTGGGGCGCCGGCGTACTCTGATTCAACACAGGTTGATGCAGCGGCCAAGGTTGAGGAGGACGAGGTGCTCTGCGGCGGTGGCAAAGCTCGAGCGGCAGAGTGTCGCGAGAGGAAGAAGATGATGGAAAAGGGGGAGAATGAGAAAAAGACTGGTTGTGGCTATTTATAGGGAAAGGGTCAATAAGTGTGTCGGAGTAATGGGCCACAGGTAGCCTCACCCGGGTCCCTGGACGTAACAAAACTTTGGGCTGGCTTTGTCCCGCAAAGACTCCAGCCAAAAGCTCCGCCCTCCGGGGGCCGGCTGGTAGTGAGGCCGGCCACCGGAAGACGGCCAAGCGCCAGAAGACGGCACTAGGAGCGGCCGGCTCCAGTAGACCAGCTCCCAGAGAGGGCGGTCACCCGGCGCCCTCAGAGTCTGGGCCCCCTTCAAGAGTACAAGATAGAGCGTGGCTACAGTGAAGACCCTCGCCCCCAAATCCCAGGATGGGCATGGCTACAGTGCCCCGTACAGGCGGAGATCCCCGCATGGCGTGGCACTGTGCCATGTCCCCCCTGGCATCACTCCCAGTAGGCGGAACCCTGTTCTCCATGATGACCAGTCGGTACGAACCGCCGGCCGCGGGCCCTATCGAGCAGTGACACCATAGAAGACGGCGGAAGCCCAACCAGTCGGACTTGGGGAGGGCCGACCCCCAGCAGGCGGTCGTCCCTTGCCCCGAGGCAAGCATGCCATTAACCTGACGAGACCAACTGTGGCTACAGTGATCTCCCGCCAGGTGGCGGGACTGTAGCCACGATGAGATGACCAAGCCCTCGTTATTAGCGGCGCGGCTACAGTGAGCAGCCACCTACCAGTCGGTGGGGCCCACCAGGCGGCGGGCCCCAGTAGTCGGGTAGGCCTATATAAACCCCCCAGGGCACCCATGCAAAGGGTTCCCATGCTGATAGAACTAGCTACTTCCTTAGAGTAGGAGAAAGCTAGCCTTGCCTTCCCCTACCTCTAGACGTAGCTCAAGGAGCACCTTGTATCACTAGTGCCTTAGTGATCATGTAGAGACCCCGCGGAGCAGGAGTAGGGGTATTATCTCCATGGAGAGCCCCCAACCTGGGTAAAGTTCATCGGCGTACGTGTCTATGCCTCATCTTGCTTCCAGGCACCGGCGATGTTCTACTCGCTCCCACCATGATAAGCCATCCATTGGCATATGTCGCACCCAACCCCCGACATTTGGCGCCCACCATGGGGCGAGGTGCAACTTCTCCCGGAGATCTGCTCTAGACGGGAACCTTGTTCCTTCCTGGCGAGCGAAGCCAGCCCAGCACACCTGACGGCGTCAGCCTCGACGCATTGCACGACGCGGAGATCGCCTACGCAGTGAGTTGCCTCGCCGACCTCGTCAGCGAGATCAACCTATCCGACGAGCCGGCCTCCGACGCGGGCACCGGCTGCCCCGAGAGCCGCCTTGTCAGCCTCCTCGACCAGCTCCATGTCACCAGCGAGCCTGCTATGGACCTAGAGTCTGTTGGCTCCACCAATCCGATGATCATCGACTCTGACACGGTGTTGTTTGACGCGTTCCCCACCAACGTGGTGGCCTACGACGAGCCGCCTCCACGCGAGCACAACAGCGGGAGCACCGTCACTGAGGTGCTCATCATCAACAGCGGCGAGCACTCGGACGAGCATGCTCGAGATCCACTTGATGCGGCTTTACGAGACCTGTCGGCGCCCATCCCAGAGGGCGCGGATGCTGAGATGCTGGAGGCGCGCCGCATTCAGCTTCTCGAGAGCGCTGGCCGCCTGGCCAGCATGCGTCGTCTCTTGGACACCTACCGGCGCGAGATGGATTGAGCCGTTGGTGGCACGTCGGCTCCTGAGGGGCCTAGCCGCCTCGGCACGGTTTGGCAGCATGGCGCGATCGTCGCCAGCATGTTCGGGGCGGAGCGCCCCGTCTACGCCACGCCTGCAGAGAACATCCGGGCCACCCAGGCGGTGACAGATGAATTGGACAAATACGACGGCGATGAACTCCGCCACATGACGGAGCGAGTCCGGCAGCTCCTAGACGCGGCCGCCGCGCAACACGAAGCCGGCTACCGCGCTGAAGTTCCAGCCCGATGGAACGATGAGATGCCCCCTCGCCAAGATCATGGGGCGACGTCACGGACGTCGACTAGTGGCGCCCGTGGAGGAAAAGGCAACATGTCGGCTGCCACCCGCAGCCGGACGCGCCTCTCCATCGAGCGAGACGAAGACGGCCGCCCTCATGCGGTGGAGCAGCGAGGCGACCCGCCGCCTCCTCCGCCTCATGGAGCAAGGAACCCTACTCCGCCGCCTGTCACGCACCCGACACTCGGCGACTGCCTTGGCCACTGAGAGGGCATAGGAGAGAACGACGCCCGCCATCGGATCGATCGCCTCAACCGATCCCTGGCGCTAGAAGAAGAAGGCGCGCTAGGCCCGCCCTGTTTCGGCCCACGAATCCGAGATGAGCCCTTCCCCAAAGGGCTCACTCTCCCGCAAGATACGCCCAAATACACCGGCTCCGTGAAGCCGGAGGACTGGCTGGTCGATTACTCCATGGTCGTCAGCATAGCGAACGGCAACAAGCGCGTTGCCGTGAAGTATGTCCCGCTCATGCTCTAGTGCACAGCCTGGACATGGCTTAACAGCCTAAAGCCCCACAGCATCAACAGCTGGTGGATTTCACCGAGGCCTTCATCCACAACTTCACCAGCACGTACAAGCGGCCTCCCAAGCCCCGACAGCTCTCCTTGTGTGTACAAGGGCCCAGCGAATCAACTTGCGACTATCTCACGCGCTAGGCCGAGCTGCGCAACTCCTGCGAGGGCGTGCACGAGGTGCAGGCCATCGAGTACTTCACCGCCGGGTGCCGAGAGGGCACCCTCCTCAAGCACCGGCTTCTCTACGACGAGCCTGCGACTCTCGACAAGCTATTGATCATCGCCGACAAGCACGCCACGGCCGACTCCTCCATGAAGGCGGAGATCTTTGTTGATGCATCCGGCAAAGTGGCACCTCAGGCTCCTCGGACTCCGGCTGGTGACACCAGTCGGAGACAGCCCCCAAGCGACAACAAGCAGAAGGCCACCAAGCCGGCTTCCACCAGCCGGCAAGTGGCGACAGTCGAGGATCAATAGCCAGAGGGGCAGCCGGCGCCCAAGCGTCAGAAGGGCGGCAAGCCCAATTGGTTGCCCGCCTTCTCGTACGAGCAAACTCTTGATGCTCCCTGCAAGTTCCACAGTGGCGCAAAGTCGTCCAACCACACCACCCGGAAGTGTCACTGGCTTACCAGGATCGCTAAGGGAGATGGCCTCCTTCCCCCCGTGTGCCAGCCCGCCGCCTCCTCTGCCCCAGCAGCCGACGGTTCGGCCAGTCGGTGCTATCCAAGACAAGTATCCTGCAGAGCACGGGGCCTATGTCGTGTTCACCAGTGTGGCCGATGACAGGCGTAGCAGACGGCAACAACAGCAAGAGGTGCAAGCGGTGGCCTCAAGCACCCCAGAGTTCATGCACTGGTCTGAGAAACCCATAAGTTAGAGCAGGGCCGACCATCCGGAAGTGATGCCTTCCCCCGGTTCCTACGCCTTAGTCCTGGAGGCTACCCTCGCAACAGAGAGGCGGGCAGCTCGCTTCTCCATAGTCTTGATAGATGGCGGCAGCAGCATCAATATCATGTATCATGACACGATGGAGAAGTTGGGAATCAAACAGAAGCAGCTCCTCCCGAGTCGGACTGTATTCCATGGCATAGTCCCTAGCCTTTCCTGCTCACCAATCGGCAAGACTCAAATTGATGTCCTCTTCGGAGACAAGAATCATTTCCGCCGTGAGCCAGTTTGGTTTGAGGTGGTGGACCTGGAGAGCCCTTATCATGCACTGCTTGGCCGACCTGCCCTGGCCAAGTTCATGGCAGTCCCCCACTATGCCTACCTCAAGATGAAGATGCCGAGTACCAAGGGAATCCTAACCGTAGTCGAAGACTACAAGAAGTCGGCCGCCTATGCCACGGACAGTAGCCGGCTGGCCGAGTCCCTCGTGATTGCAGCTGAGAAGAGGCTCCTAGACCGAGTGGTGGCGATGGCAGGCAAGAAGCCGGAAATGTCACCCACCCCCAAGGAGTCGGAGGTCGAGGGCTCGTTCAAGCCGGCAAAAGAAACAAAGAAGATACCCTTGGACCTAGAGCACCCGGAGAGGCACGCTGTCGTAGGTGCAAACCTGGACAGCAAATAGGAAGGCGAGCTTGTCGATTTCCTCTGTTAGAATCGGGACATCTTCGCATGGTCTCCCAAAGACATGCCGGGTGTTCTGACGGATTTCGCCGAGCACAAACTACATGTCCGACCTGACGTCAAGCCGGTCAGGCAGCCCTTGCGCCGCTTGTTGGAAGAGAAGAGAAGAGTTGTCGGAGAAGAGATAGCCCAGCTTCTGGCAGCCGAATTCATCATGGAAGTGATCTTTTCAGAGTGGCTGGCCAACCCGGTCCTAGTGTTGAAGAAGAATAAGCAGTGGCGCATGTGTATTGACTATACCAGCCTCAACAAAGCCTGTCCCAAAGATCCCTTTGCCTTACCAAGGATTGACCAAGTGATAGACTCCATAGCCGGATGCGAGCTGTTGAGTTTTTTGGATGCATACTCAGGCTACCATCAGATAAAGCTGAACCCGACCGACAGGCTGTTGAGTTTCTGGTGAACAAAGAGCTGCCGACTGATGAGATCTCGGCCCGACAAGTGCAACGGCGAGCAGCATCTTACACCATAGTCAACAGAGAGCTGGTGCGACGAAGTGTCACTGGGGTTTATCAGCGCTGCATGGAGCCGGACAAAGGCCAAGCAATACTTAGGGATATCCACCAAGGCGAATGCAGTCACCATGCGGCTTCAAGATCACTTGTGGCCAAGGCTTTCCGTCATGGATTCTTTTGGCCGACTGCTCTACAAGAGGCCAAAGAACTAGTTCAGAAGTGTCAAGGGTGCCAGAAGTTCCACTCCAAGCCACATTTGCCGGCTTCTGCACTCAAGATCATTCCCATAGCTTGGCCCTTCGCTGTTTGGGGGCTAGATATGGTAGGGCCATTCAAGACGGCTCGCGGCGGCATGACTCAATTGCTTATCGCTGTGGACAAGTTCACTAAGTGGATAGAAGGAAAACCAATCAAGAAGCTGAATGGGCCGACTGTCGTGACCTTCATCACTGACATCACCACACGGTACGGCATACCACATAGCATCATCACCGACAATGGCACCAACTTTGCCAAAGGAGCCTTGGCTCGTTTCTGCGCAACGCAAGGCATCCGACTGGACTTAGCGTCCGTTGCCCACCCGCAGTCAAACAACCAAGTTGAGCATGCAAACGGCCTCATTCTGTCCGGTATCAAGCCCCGACTGGTCGAGCCTCTAGAGCGTTCGGCCGGCTGCTGGCTCAACAAGCTGCCGGCCGCCCTCTGGAGCTTGCGCACCAGTCCGAACAAGTCAACCGGCTTCACGCCTTTCTTCCTCGTCTACGGTGCCGAAGCCATCATCCCGACGGACATAGAGCTTGACTCCCCAAGAGTCACCATGTACATCGAGGTGGACTCCAAGGAGGCACGAGAAGACGGCATTGACTTGCTAGAGGAGGGCTGACTGTTGGCACTCAGCCGGTCCGCCATCTACCAGCAGAGTCTGCGCCGATACTACAACTGCAAGGTGAAGCCAAGATCCTTCCAGGAGGGAGACCTTGTGCTCCAGATGATCCAGCGAACAGCCGGCCAGCACAAGCTCTCAGCACCCTGGGAAGGACCTTTCATCATCAGCAAGGTGCTGGGCCATGGTTCCTACTATCTGATCGACACCCAGAAGCCCATAGCACGCAAGAGAGATGATTCAGGCAAAGAGACGGAGAGGCCATGGAACGCAAACCTCCTCCGAAGGTTTTACAGTTGAGAGCAGTATGTATCACGCTACCTTTTGTATTATGTATAAAGACTCCGGGTCCCCTGAGAAGAGCTCGGGGACTACCCTCTTTTATCTATATGATAAGAGTTATGCCTATAAGTTGCATAGTTTTATTTCCGTCTGGCACCGGTGTAACACCCCGGATTCGTTGCGCCAGGTGTCCGCCAGTTATTCGCCTTCGTTGCCATGTCATTTGCTTGCGTGTTGCATTTTACCATGTCATCATCTGCATTTCATCTGCATTTTTTTTCAAAACTTGCATCCGTTCGGGTTCCGCCGGTTCTCTCCGTTGTCCGTTCTGAGCCCGACCACACTCGCACGCGCCCGCGGCACCTCCGAAATATTATTTTATAAGTGGCATAAAAATGTTCTTGGAATGGGATGCAACTTGTCGTGCGGTCTTATTATAGTGTAGACAGACCGCCTGTCAAGTTTCGTCGCATTCGGAGTCCGTTTGACTGCCCAACCGTTAAACATATAGCGGCACTGTTGCCGGTATTTTCGCCGGACGTTTCGGTCTCCGGAACAGTTGCCGGGCCTCACTTCTCTTCTCTCCTCTCAGCCGAGGCCTCTCTTCACAGCCCATCTAGACCCCCTATGTCAGGAGCTGCACGATCACGATCGTACGGCTCGAAAACCCCTCCAAACCCTAATCTTAACCTCCTGCCCTATTTAAACCACCTCCCCTTCCATTTTTGGGCAGCTACCTCCCCCTCCTCCTAAATTTCCGCGCCCCTAATCATCCACCGTCGCCTCCAAACTCGTTTTCAGCGCTGGCGCACTTCCCCGCCGCCAAGTGTCGCCGCCTTGTTCGCTGCGCCGCCGCCTGACCGTGTCCTCCTCCAACCCACACGCTCCACGTCGCCCTGCCTCCCCGTCCCACCGCCGAGGGCCCGCCGAAGCCCAGTTCGGGCCCTGGAATCCCATCGGCGCCCGAACCGTGCCGTCTCCCCGCTCGCCCGAGCGATCCAGATCGGGAGAGGGGCTCCCGATCCAGATCGTGCCTCGCCGACGGCTCTGGCCGAAGCCATCTCGCCGCCGTCTCGCCACCCCGGCGGACCCAGATCCCTGCGCCCCTGTCTCTCCCTTCCTCTTCCTTCTCTCCTCCCTCTCTCACCTGCTCCCTCTGTTCGTGCAACAGGGAGCCCCGAGGAGTTTGCGCCGGTCATCCTCGCCTCCCGCGCCCGGACGACGTCGTCCTCGAGCTCCCCGACGCCGGTCCTCGCCAGCAGCACCCCGGCGCCGCGCGCCCATGCCTTCCTCCCCACGCCCGGATCTGCTGCCGCCCCATCTTCACCTTGTCGGAGTTGCCCCGCCGTCACCAAATTCCACGCCACTGCTGCACTGCTTCGAGCCACATCCTGCATCGGGCGAACGCTCGAGCGTTGACCGCGCCTCGCTCAACCGCGCGCCTGGGCCACCTCCCCTTCGTCAGATCCAGCGCAGGATCGCGAGGCCCAGCGCCCCTTCCAGCCGGCCCGCTTGCCCCGCAGCCTGCTTCTAGCCTCCCTCTCCACCGAACCGGGCCGAAGCCCATGGGTGAGGCCACACCCCAGCGCCCCTCCTCTGTGTTTCCTCCTGTTGGGCCAGCTTGTTTCAGCCTGTTATGTTTTTTTCTCCTGTCCAGCTATTTTCGTGTTTATCCAGTGATTTACAGATTTGCAGAAAAACCCTCAAATATCATGCATATAATAACTCCACAACCGTGCATCGGATTAAAAATGTTTTATATATGTAAAATACTTAGTTTTTCATCTAGTTTCATAATATGCTGTTTTCATCCATGTTAAAATGTTTAAAATGATGTTTGATTAAATTTGCATAAATGCCATGTTGAAATAATTTATTTCATAACTAAATAACCATAGCTCGGTTTTAAATAAACTTTATATGTAAATGGGGTGGAAAATGCCTAGTTTAACATGATCCACTTTATTTTCCTGTTTAACAACCTTAAAATATGGTTTAGGGCAGAACAGTACCAAATTTGAATATTTCTCATGAGGATTTTTCTGGAATTGTTGGTTGTTGTTTCCGGCCCCATTTAAACTGGCCTAGATAGTTAGTTTACTTATGCTTCACCCCTTGCCATGTTTAACAACATTTAATATTGATCAGTAGCAAAACCGAGAGAGAACTAACTAATTGATGTGGTGTTTCGTCAATATGCAACTCGTTGCATATTGAGCTCCACTTAACTTGTAGTTTTGTTTGTTGCACTTTGTCATGCCATGCCTCATTAAACCGGACATGCATCATACTTGTTTGCGCATCATGTCATGTGTATGCTTGTTGGTTTACCATGTTGTTTGTTTCTTTCTGGTGTTGCTTCTTAGTTCCGGTAATGTTGCGATTGTGAGGATTCGTTCGACTACGTCCGTTCATCTTCTTCATGGACTCGTTCTTCTTCCTTGCGCGATTTCAGGCAAGATGACCGCTACCCTGGATCTCACTACTATCATTGCTATGCTAGTTGCTTTGTTCTATCGCTTTGTTGCGCTACCTATCATTTGCTCTTCAAGCCTCCCAATTTTCCATGAACCTCTAACCTTTGACACCCTTCCTAGCAAACCGTTGCTTGGCTATGTTACCGCTTTGCTCAGCCCTCTTATAGCGTTGTAGTTGCAGGTGAAGTTGAAGATTGCTCCATGGTGAACAGGGTTATGTTGGGATATCACAATATCTCTTATATTATTAATGCATCTATATACTTGGTAAAGGGTGAAAGGCTCGGCCTTATGCCTGGTGTTTTGTTCCACTCTTGCCGCCCTAGTTTCCGTCATACCGGTGTTATGTTCCCGGATTTTGCGTTCCTTACGCGGTCAAGTGATTTATGGGACCCCCTTGACAGTTCGCTTTGAATAAAACTCCTCCAGCAAGGCCCAACATTGGTTTTACCATTTGCCTCACCACCACCTATATTTCCCTTGGGAGTAATTAACCCAAGGGTCATCTTTGTTACAGCCCCCCGGGCCAGTGCTTGTCTAAGTGTTGGTCCGAACCAGAGGCACTTGCAGCGCCACCTCGGGGAAACTCGAGGTCTGGTTTTAGTTGCATGTAGTGTTCATCCGGTGTTGCCCTGAGAACGAGATATGTGCAGCTCCTCTCGGGATTGTCGGCGCATCGGGCGGTCTTGCTGGTCTTGTTTTACCATTGCTGAAATGTCTTGTAAACCGGGATTCCGAGTCTGATCGGGTCTTCCTGGGAGAAGGAATATCCTTCGTTGATCGCGAGAGCTTGTCATGGCCTAAGTTGGGACACCCCTGCAGGGTATAATCTTTCGAAAGTCGTGCCTGCGGTTATAGGCAGATGGGAATTTGTTAATGTCCGGTTGTAGATAACTTGACACCAGATCTGAATTAAAACGCATCAACCGTGTGTGTAGCCGTGATGGTCTCTTTTCAGCGGAGTCCAGGAAGTGAACACGGTTTTTGGGTTATGTTTGACATAAGTAGGAGTTCAGGATCACTTCTTGATCATTGCTAGCTTCACGATCGTTCCTTTTGCTCTCTCCTCACTCTTATTTGCGTATGTTAGCCACCATATATGCTTAGCCGCTGCTGCAGCCTCACCACTTTACCCCTTCCTTTCCTATTAAGCTTTGCTAGTCTTGATACCCGTGGTAATGGGATTGCTGAGTCCTCGTGGCTCACAGATTACTACAACAACAGTTGCAGGTACAGGTTATGCGATGATCATGACGCGAGAGCGATGTTTGCTTGTCTTGGAGTTCTTCTTCTGCTTCTTCTTCGATCAGGGGATAGGTTCCAGGTCGGCAACCTGGGCTAGCAGGTGGATGTCGTTTGAGTTTCTGTTTGTGGTTCACCCGTAGCCGGATGATGCTCTTATGTATTGTGATGTTGTATTCGAGTGGCATTGTATGCCTTATGTATGTATCCCCATTCTATTATGTAATGTTGATGTAATGATATCCACCTTGCAAAAGCGTTTCAATATGCGTGTCTATCCTTGGTGGGACCTTCGAGTTCCTTTTGGATAGGGTCGCATATTGGGCGTGACAAGTTGGTAATCAGATCCTCGACCGACCATAGGAGCCCCCTTGATTGTTGGCCGTTGTCAAGTCTAGAAAAAAACTATTTTGAGTCTTAGGATTATATATATCGGAGAGTAGGATTCTTTTTACTCCTCAGCCCCCTTCGTCGCTCTGGTGAGGTCTCCTGACGTAGATGTTTTGACTTTCCTCTCCTCAAATTTCACTAAATTTTTTTTAGGATCACGCGGGTATCTTGGAATCGTTACGATGGTTTTGTGACGAGAACATTGTTCTTGGTGCCTCTTGTCTATTATGTGGCTTTGACCCGGGGAGTTGAGCTCCGAGGTGTTGTCGTCACAATTTTATCGTTGCAGTTCTGGAATACCTGAGTTTTGCCGACATCGAAAATCTCTTTTATGCAGTTGTTGGTGAGATAACCTCAACACCACCCAGTACTGGGGCGGGAGTTCGGGAGTATTGCCATAACTCGTATAACGGATGCTTTTCGAAGGTTGAGGTACACGATTTCCGGAGTTTTCTTGGTTATGTGTTGACGGATGGATACAGCTGGATGTAGGGATTGTTAGTTTGGGTGAGATATTATGCTTCCCCTGTATCCCCAACACCAGATTGCATAACCAGAAAGTTTCGGGAGTTTATAGGTGGGAATTCAAGTAGCTCCTAGAATATCTTTCCGACAGATGCATGATAAGGGATTGGGTAAATCTCTATCATATGTATTTTTTCCGGCTTATTCTGCAAGCCAAATCCTTTGTTTTGTTTTGAGTTGTGGTATTTGAGTTGCTTCAATGTCAAATGTTGCTTCCATACCTTTCAAGCGGTGTTCTCATATTTCTATGGGAGTACTAATCCTTCGTGATCATCGAGGTTGTCATGTTAATTCTTTTCCAACCGGTGCGCTTCTCTTCGAGATGATCCCATCATTCTCCCCATCTGCAGGATCAATTCGAAGTTTTCTCAACGGTGTTTGTTTCGTTCATCCCAAGTTGTCTTTGTTTTCCCCCACCCTCCCACCCTTTTCTTCAAGGAATGAGATATCTTAATCAAGTATCCATCTATTTGATGTGAAGTCTCTTCATTCTTTTCTTTCAATGTTCTTATCCGGCGATTTCCCATGAAGATGCTCAACAGTTTCAAGTTCATCATCCTTCATTGTTGTTTCTTCTCCGGTGGATCCAATCCAAGCTTTTGATATTCATCATATTCCATTCCTCGTTTCTAATGCTTTCTCATGCCGATGCACCTCTTAATTGTTCACCTCTCTCTATTCTTATCCGGAGTGCTCAAGATATCTTAGAAGATTTGTGTTTCCATTCTTAATCCATTCAATCTATTTGGAGATTGTTATCTCATTCAATCCATTTAATTCAACCGGTGCAATCTCTCTTTAAAAATCATTTCAATGGTCTTTCTCTTGAGTGGGCCCTAACCCACAGGTCTTTTCCTAGGATCTTACCTGACTCTTCTAATTATCCCGGAGCCATTCTTAAATTCTTTTCAAGTGTGACGTAAGAATGGATCCCATCAGTCACACGCCTTCTCCAAGATCACTTTCAAATTCTTTTCATCGTTGATTCAACCTTTCTATTCTTCATCCCGGATTGTCTCAACAATTCGTGGTGTTGTTTCTCATCGTCGTGCTCAACATTTGAAGACCGAAGAAGTGTTTCCTCTAAATCTTGGTCCATTCTCTTGAAGATTCATGGTTCTAGCTTCATGCTATCCTCATAATTGTTTTGATTGTGAGATTTATTTTCTTACCATCCGGAGCATTTCATGAGTTGTTTCCATTTCTTTCCTCCGAAGGCCATCATGTCATAATTCTTCATTCGCAACGTGTAGCTATCATTCTCCAAATCTTACCGGTGCATCGTTCAAATACTCTCTAATCAGTTCATGGCCTCTTCGTTCTCATGTATCTAAATCCCTTCAAGTATCTTCATTCATTTTCCAATTCTTCCCGGTGAATTGTGCCTTTGCTAATCACATTTTCAATTCTTACGGTGGTTCGTTCAAGATTTCTCTTCCTTCATTATCGTATCAATTCATTCGTTCTTTCGTTGTTTCAATCCTACCGCTGGTTCATCAATACCTTCTCAAGTTTGCGCTATGTCTATCCTTAATCCCTCAAGAAGAATAAGCAGTATGCCAAATCCATTGCTTGTCATCAATTTAATTCGATGAAGGATAAGCATACAATAAATCTTATTCTTATTTTCCTCGAGGTGATTCAATTATTTTCTTCAGAGATTGTTCATGATGAAGTAATTCTCGGTTCAAGTGATTCATCTTTCTTTCTGGAGTTGGTCATCATATCACATTCTCAGTTCGAGAGGCTTCATCTTTCTTTTCGGAGTTCCAAGCTCTCTCAAGTATCTCGTCACGAAGCCCCATCTAAATCATTGCAAGGCTTCACCTTGTGTTCCCAACTTCTCTTTCTTTCTATCATCCTTTCATTACCGGAGTTCTTTCCATTTCTTTCCTCCGAAGGCCATCATGTCATAATTCTTCATTTGCAACATGTAGCTATCATTCTCCAAATCTTACCGGTGCATCGTTCAAATACTCTCTAATCAGTTCATGGCCTCTTCGTTCTCATGTATCTAAATCCCTTCAAGTATCTTCATTCATTTTCCAATTCTTCCCGGTGAATTGTGCCTTTGCTAATCACATTTTCAATTCTTACGGTGGTTCGTTCAAGATTTCTCTTCCTTCGTTATCGTATCAATTCATTCGTTCTTTCGTTGTTTCAATCCTACCGCTGGTTCATCAATACCTTCTCAAGTTCGCGCTATGTCTATCCTTAATCCCTCAAGAAGAATAAGCAGTATGCCAAATCCATTGCTTGTCATCAATTTAATTCAATGAAGGATAAGCATACAATAAATCTTATTCTTATTTTCCTCGAGGTGATTCAATTATTTTCTTCAGAGATTGTTCATGATGAAGTAATTCTCGGTTCAAGTGATTCATCTTTCTTTCCGGAGTTGGTCATCATATCACATTCTCGGTTCGAGAGGCTTCATCTTTCTTTTCGGAGTTCCAAGCTCTCTCAAGTATCTCGTCGCGAAGCCCCATCTAAATCATTGCAAGGCTTCACCTTGTGTTCCCAACTTCTCTTTCTTTCTATCATGCTTTCATTACCGGAGTTCCTCATGGAGGCTCTACATGATGGTTCATCAAGGATTTCTTTCATTCTCATTTTGTTCTTCAAGATTTCTCTCGGAGCTTAGATCCGCCAAGCTATACTCTAAAATAAACATGGTGCTCAACACATGTTTTGTTTTGAGGAGTTCAAGCATTCTTCATCTTATATTTCGAAGTGCAATTCTTTCTACAATATCTTTTGAGATGGTGTTATGTCATCCTTGGCAATTTCTCCTCGTGCTTCATGATTCACAAGTTGTCAGGAATGAGTTAATTAAATCCATCATTTTCTCTTCGTTCAAGATATCTTTTCGACCAATCAATCTCTTTGTTGGAGTTATCTTGGGTTAGTTTTCACCTAAAGCCTTCCCTAAGGAATGTTCCTCATTGTGGTGACTATCAATGATCCAAGTTTTTCTCCTATCCTCTCGGCGAAAGGAGTTGTCATCTCCATGTTGACATCAATCCAATCTATTGTTTCCATTAGTGGTAGAATTTCGCCTCAATTTTGAGAAGTTTTCCATAAGCCCACTACAAACTTGTGTTTTTCGTTGTTGATTTTCCAACAAATCCGTTCAATCCTTCTTTGCAAGGATGCTTTCCAAGTTCATTTGTGGCAGAAATTGTCATTTTCTTCTCCGCCCCTTTATCCCAACAATCTAGCTTCTATTCTTTCGTTCCGGAGGCATTGTGATGTTGCTCTTTTCACTCATCATCTTGCTTTGGCAAGATCATGTTCTTCTCTTTGCTTCTCCATTTAACCGGAGTGTTGTGTCATCTCTTCAAGTTCTTTCATCTTATCAAGTTTTGCCTCTCTTTTCAACCTGAGTGCTATCTGAAATCCTTCTTACCCATTGTGCCATTCTTTCAATAGTTCCGGAGGCAGTGTGTTGTTGATTTCATCAAGTATCTTCCCATCTTCTCAAGTTCATGTTCTATTCCTTCCATGTTCAACCGGAGTGCTGCCCGAATTCTTCCCCTCTCATCTTATTGTAACCGGAGTGGTTTTGAACCCTATCTTGTCCATTAAACTCTTGATTCATGTCTTTGCAACCTTCAAGTTATCGTAATGTTCCTTGTTCCTATTTTCTAACGGATTGTTGCAATCTCATTCATCTCTGTTGTGTTCTTTTTTTTCAATTTGTTCAACCTCTCAAGGTTCGTGGTTTCACTCATTTGTCGAAGAAGTAACTTAGTTTACCTCTTCTCTTCCTCTTCTGTTTCTCTCCGGTGCCATCCTAGATCTCGGGACGAGATCTCTTGTTAGTGGAGGAGTGTTGTAACACCCCGGATTCGTTGCGCCAGGTGTCCGCCAGTTATTCGCCTTCGTTGCCATGTCATTTGCTTGCGTGTTGCATTTCACCATGTCATCATCTGCATTTCATCTGCATGTTTTTCAAAACTTGCATCCGTTCGGGTTCCGCCGGTTCTCTCCGTTGTCCGTTCTGAGCCCGACCACACTCGCACGCGCCCGCGGCACCTCCGAAATATTATTTTATAAGTGGCATAAAAATGTTCTTGGAATGGGATGCAACTTGTCGTGCGGTCTTATTATAGTGTAGACAGACCGCCTGTCAAGTTTCGTCGCATTCGGAGTCCGTTTGACTGCCCAACCATTAAACATATAGCGGCACCGTTGCCGGTATTTTCACCGGACGTTTCGGTCTCCAGAACAGTTGTCGGGCCTCACTTCTCTTCTCTCCTCTCAGCCGAGGCCTCTCTTCACAGCCCACCTAGACCCCCTATGTCAGGAGTTGCACGATCGCGATCATACGGCTCGAAAACCCCTCCAAACCCTAATCTTAACCTCCTGCCCTATTTAAACCACCTCCCCTTCCATTTTTGGGCAGCTACCTCCCCCTCCTCCTATATTTCCGTGCCCCTAATCATCCACCGTTGCCTCCATCCTCGTTTTCAGTGCTGGCGCACTTCCTCGCCACCAAGTGTCGCCGCCTTGTTCGTTGCGCCGCCGCCTGACCGTGTCCTCCTCCAACCCACGTGCGCCATGTCGCCCTGCCTCCCCGTCCCACCGCCGAGGGCCCGCCGAAGCCCAGTTCGGGCCCTGGAAGCCCATCGGCGCCCGAACCGTGCCGTCTCCCCGCTCGCCCGAGCGATCCAGATCGGGAGAGGGGCTCCCGATCCAGATCATGCCTCGCCGCCGCCTCTGGCCGAAGCCATCTCGCCGCCGTCTCACCGCCCCGGCGGACCCAGGTCCCTGCGCCCCTGCCTCTCCCTTCCTCTTCCTTCTCTCCTCCCTCTCTCACCTGCTCCCTCTGTTCGTGCAACAGGGAGCCCCGAGGAGTTTGCACCGGTCATCCTCGCCTCCCGTGCCCGGACGACGTCGTCCTCGAGCTCCCCGACACCGATCCTCGCCAGCAGCACCCCGGCGCCGCGCGCCCATGCCTTCCTCCCCATGCCCGGATCTGCTGCCGCCCCGTCTTCACCTTGTCGGAGTTGCCCCGCCGTCGCCAAATTCCACGCCGCCGCAGCACTGCTTCGAGCCACATCCTGCATCGGGCGAACGCTCGAGCGTTGACCGCGCGCCTGGGCCACCTCCGCTTCATTAGATCCAGCCCAGGATCGCGAGGCCCAGCGCCCCTTCCAGCCGGCCCGCTTGCCCCGCGGCCTGCTTCCAGCCTCCCTCTCCACCGAACCTGGCCGAAGCCCAGGGGTGAGGCCACACCCCAGCGCCCCTCCTCTGTTTTTCCTCCTGTTGGGCCAGCTTGTTTCAGCCCGTTATGTTTTTTTCTCCTGTCCAGCTATTTTCGTATTTATCCAGTGATTTACAGATTTGCAGAAAAACCCTCAAATATCATGCATATAATAACTCCACAACCGTGCATCGGATTAAAAATGTTTTATATATGTAAAATGCTTAGTTTTTCATCTAGTTTCATAATATGCTGTTTTCATCCATGTTAAAATGTTTAAAATGATGTTTGATTAAATTTGCATAAATGCCATGTTGAAATGATTTATTTCATAACTAAATAACCGTAGCTCGGTTTTAAATAAACTTTATATGTAAATGGGGTGGAAAAATGCCTAGTTTAACATGATCCACTTTATTTTCCTGTTTAACAACCTTAAAATATGGTTTAGGGCAGAACAGTACCAAATTTGAATATTGCTCATGAGGATTTTTCCGGAATTGTTGCTTGTTGTTTCCGGCCCCATTTAAACTGGCCTAGATATTTAGTTTACTTATGCTTCAGCCCTTGCCATGTTTAACAACATTTAATATTGACCAGTAGCAAAACCAAGAGAGAACTAACTAATTGATGTGGTGTTTCGTCAATATGCAACTCGTTGCATATTGAGCTCCACTTAACTTGTAGTTTTGTTTGTTGCACTTTGCCATGCCATGCCTCATTAAACCGGACATGCATCATACTTGTTTGCGCATCATGCCATGCTTATGCTTGTTGGTTTACCATGTTGTTTGTTTCTTTCCGGTGTTGCTTCTTAGTTCCAGTAATGTTGCGATTGTGAGGATTCGTTCGACTACGTCCGTTCGTCTTCTTCATGGACTCGTTCTTCTTCCTTGCGCGATTTCAGGCAAGATGACCACTACCCTGGATCTCACTACTATCATTGCTATGCTAGTTGCTTCGTTCTATCGCTTTGTTGCGCTACCTATCATTTGCTCTTCAAGACTCCCAATTTGCCATGAACCTCTAACCTTTGACACCCTTCCTACCAAACCGTTGCTTGGCTATGTTACCGCTTTGCTCAGCCCTCTTATAGCGTTGCTAGTTGCAGGTGAAGTTGAAGATTGCTCCATGGTGAACAGGGTTATGTTGGGATATCACAATATCTCTTATATTATTAATGCATCTATATACTTGGTAAAGGGTGGAAGGCTCGGCCTTATGCCTGGTGTTGTTCCGCTCTTGCCGCCCTAGTTTCCGTCATACCGGTGTTATGTTCTCGGATCTTGCGTTCCTTACGCGGTCGGGTGATTTATGGGACCCCCTTGACAGTTCGCTTTGAATAAAACTCCTCCAGCAAGGCCCAACATTGGTTTTACCATTTGCCTCACCACCACCTATATTTCCCTTGGGAGTAATTAACCCCAAGGGTCATCTTTATTACAGCCCCCCCCCGGGCCAGTGCTTGTCTAAGTGTTGGTCCGAACCAGAGCCACTTGCAGCGCCACCTCGGGGAAACTCGAGGTCTGGTTTTAGTTGTACGTAGTGTTCATTCGGTGTTGCCCTGAGAACGAGATATGTGCAGCTCCTCTCGGGATTGTCGGCGCATCGGGCGGTCTTGCTGGTCTTGTTTTACCATTGCCGAAATGTCTTGTAAACCGGGATTCCAGGTCTGATCGGGTCTTCCTGGGAGAAGGTATATCCTTCGTTGATCGCGAGAGCTTGTCATGGGCTAAGTTGGGACACCCCTTCAGGGTATAATCTTTCGAAAGTCGTGCCTGCGGTTATAGGCAGATGGGAATTTGTTAATGTCCGGTTGTAGATAACTTGACACTAGATCCGAATTAAAACGCATCAACCGTGTGTGTAGCCATGATGGTCTCTTTTCGGCGGAGTCCGGGAAGTGAACACGGTTTCTGGGTTATGTTTGACGTAAGTAGGAGTTCAGGATCACTTCTTGATCATTGCTAGCTTCACGACCGTTCCTTTTGCTCTCTCCTCGCTCTTATTTGCGTATGTTAGCCACCATATATGCTTAGCCGTTGCAGCAGCCTCACCACTTTACCCCTTCCTTTCCTATTAAGCTTTGCTAGCCTTATTACCCATGGTAATGGGATTGCTGAGTCCTCGTGGCTCACAGATTACTACAACAACAGTTGCAGGTACAGGTTATGCGATGATCATGACGCGAGAGCGATGTTTGCTTGTCTTGGAGTTCTTCTTCTGCTTCTTCTTCGATCAGGGGATAGGTTCCAGGTCGGCAGCCTGGGCTAGCAGGGTGGATGTCATTTGAGTTTCTGTTTTTGGTTCATCCGTAGCCGGATGATGCTCTTATGTATTGTGATGTTGTATTCGAGTGGCATTGTATGCCTTATGTATGTATCCCCATTCTATTATGTAATGTTGATGTAATGATATCCACCTTGCAAAAGCGTTTCAATATGCGGGTCTATCCTTGGTGGGACCTTCGAGTTCCTTTTGGATAGTGTCGCATATTGGGCGTGACAACCGGGTTCGACCAGTCGGCCTGGAGGCTCGCCGCCTTCTGCTATATGCCGCCTCCTGCAGCTAGACAAGTAGTGTGTCGGCACCAAAAACTTCCCTTGTCAGAAGCCGCATCTTGCAGAGCGACTGCATGGCGGGCAGGGGTTGCAAAATAGTGCCCACACGAAAAATGACTAAGGAAAAAACGCATATAGTCGAGGCCGGCATCACACCTATTCGTCCGGCTGCCGAGCAGCCGGTCGGCCGGCTTCTACTTTTATTGCCAACACTCCGAATGGCTAAGTACTGTCCCTCCCGCAAATAGCTAAGTACTCAACCCAGCCGCAGTCCACAGAGCGGCTGCTTGGCTGGCAAGAGGATAGCCAAGGGAGGACGACAAAGGAAAAAACCAAGGAGCAAATGGCAAGAAAAGATAGAAGTCGGCAAAGCAAAGCATAAACAGTGATAAGATATTTACATGGATAAAGGCCTACTGGCCAGCATTCAACGGAGTTCGATATACACCCCGCGGGTGGAATTGCAGAATTTAACCAAGTTGTCCAGACTCCGACAAACAGGGAAAAAGAAAAAAAAAATCCTAAGGACGGCAGAAGACTCCGGCTGGGTGGCGCCGGTTGGCGCAGCAAAGGACTCCGGCTGAGCGTTGGGGCCGGCGGTGCCAGTTGGCGCGGCAGAGGGCTCCGGCTGAACGCTGGAGTCGGCTGTGCTGCCCGATGCGGCAGGCGGCTCCAGCTGAGCGGTAGAGTCCGCAGCAGCAGCCGGGACGGCGGAGGGCTAGACAACAAAGGCGATGGCGCTCGTCGGAGGAACGGGCGGCTGGTCGATCCCCACCTGGCCGCTTCCAGCAGCAGTCGGCGCTTTGGAGCGCGGATCGTTGCTTGAGGCCCGGTCAGGTTGGGGCTGACCATCCGCCCCAACCTCTGGCAGGTCGACATCGCTCTCTTCCTCCTCCTCCTCCTCCTCCTCCCCCTCCTCCCCTTCATCGTTGGAGTTGATAACTTCAGTTGAGTCCTTGCTGTCCTCCGGGTTCAGCCCGAGCCATTCCTGCGGCGCTTTGGCGCCTTCTCGACTACCTCCGGGACGAAGACGCTGGTGTCGGTGAAGTCGGCGATCGCCGCCGCCCTGTTGATAAGCTCGGCTTCCATCGCCGCCAGCTCCTCCTGTGCCTTCAGACGAAACGTGGTTAACTGGGCTAGATCTAGCCCAGGGTACCACACCTTGACGAACTCCAAGGCCCGACACGCTCCCGCCCGGGCCGCAGAGCCCTTCCAGGCTTCCAGGCGGCCAGCCGCCATGTCCGACTTGGGGTGCGCGGAGCCGGCAAGCCTAGCCAGAGGGCGGAGACCGCCTGGGGCCCGATGCACTGAAGACGGCGCAACATTTGATGGGCGGGCCGAAGACAGGCCTGGATGCTAAGGATCTGCTCATTGAGAGTCTGGGGGGCGTCAGCAGCGATCTGTGCGCCTTCCGCCCTCCGCTCCTCACGCTGAGCCTCGATCATCTGGATCGTGGCAACAGAGTGGCCCGAGAAGAAGTCTGTTTGGACAGAAGGAAAGAAAAGCCAAAGTTATAAACGAGGAATCGGCCTAGATAAGGGTCGGTAGCTCAATGCAAGAAACAAAGAAAATAAAGCTCACCATCGACCAAGTCTTCGATGCTGCTGAAGCAGGCTGTCATCTGAGCCTCCTTGTCGGCCCAGGCGGAGCGCTCGACCTCAAACTCGGTGAGGAGGTCAGTCTCTTTCATTTTTGCCTCCTGCCGGGCCGCCTTGAGGGCCTCCGCCTGCTCGGCGGGCTGAGTGACCAGCCGGTCTTGCTCCTCGGCCAGCTTGCTGCACTCTGCCTCCTTGCTGCGTAGGGTGGTGTTGGCTTCGCCCAGCTGCTGCTGCAAGGTGGCATTGGCCTCTGAAAAGGGAAAAGAAGAAAGAGCATCAGTCAAATAACAAAGAGGGGTGCAACTGCCGGGGAGATTCAGCCCAACTGCTCAGCAGTCGGCCCGAACCTCGGGGACTACAACCCGCGGGTGCGCTAGCGCGCCCCCGTAGAAGGAAGAAATCAAAAGCCTACTCCGGCTCTCGGACAGATGGGTGGTCTGTGTCTCCAGCTCCTGGACCCTGGAGTTGTAGGCGACTGCACGAAGGTTGTGGTAGTCCTGTAAAGGGAATATCAGATAAATATTAGCATTTAAACTCCGACAAGATAAAGTTCTGGACCGCCTGCTCAGCAGCCGGCCTGAAACTTGGGGACTACACCCATTGGGTGCACTGGCACGCCCCCACGAAGGATGAAAGAAGATCAAAACACAGAGAAGCAGGAAGACTTACGCGGATGGCTGCCCGTGAATCCAGAAACGCCTCATTGCAGCGCTTGAGGGCTTCGGCTTCGGCCCGGAGCTTGGCCTGGACGTTAAGGGCTGCCTGGTTCAAGATGCCCGTCCCGCCCCCGCGTACCCAGCCAGTTGGTGCAGCGCTGGTCGCCTCGGTGTCGGGGACCGACGAGCTTGCAGCTCCGGTCTCCAGCGGCCGCGGTGCCGAGGCCGCCTTCTCAAGACGGCGGCGTGCGGGTGTGCGGACCTGAGGAATTAGGTCCGTAACCACCACGTTCCCGGCTGGTGGCACTGGCGGCTCGGCCGGCTGCTCGTCCCGCGTTCCGCTAGGTGGTGGCGGCGGCAGCACGATGACGTCCGGCATGGCCACATCGCCGCCCTCCCTCTTCATGATCGGCTGCTCGTCGCCGGCTCCCCCGGTCGTCGCCTCGAACTCCGACAGAGGTGCCGCGGTGTTCAGAGGCGTCACAGGCAGCGGCTCCTGGCGGCGTGCGGCCTCCGCAAGCCGCTCCCTCTCCGCGGCTTCGGCCTCCACCTGCTCTATCTTCCTCGCCGCAGATGATGCGGCCTTGTCCGCCTCCGCCTTCGCCAAACGGTCGGCCTTTTCATGCCACGCCTCCCGTGCATTCCGCTCCCTCGCCTCCTGGAGGTCGGCGGCTGGGTCGATCCGCCGACTGGTGGAGGAAGTCGCCGCCGACCTAATGACCGAGGTGGTGCCCGACTTCTCGAGGGTGAGCGGGGCCCTGAGATGTGAAGACACGACAAAAAAGCTTTTTAGGCCGGATCGGCGAAGAAGTGGAGGCATGAGAGAGACACTTACGTTGATACCATAACCAACACCTTCGGCTGCCTCTGGTACTTGGCCACCTTGGCCGCGGCTTCTTGCCGCCTAGTCGCTGTGGCCGGGTTCTTGGGCTTCTTCGGCGCGCTGCCAAACAAAGCAGCGCCTTGCTTCCGCTTGCGTTTGCCGCCACGGGCGGGCGGCCCGGCAGAGGGGCCAGCGCCAGTGTTGGCTGTGCTCCGGGCGAGGCGCGGCTCGTCTTTGTCATCGTCATCATCAGGCCAGGTCTCCATGCCGCCGCCCTCCTCGGAGCCGCCTGCTCCGCCACCGCCGTCTGTTGCGTAATCCGCCAGGGCGGCCGCCCCCAAGTCGGGGTCGTCCACGTCACTCACTGCCATGTCCGGCAGGTAGTCACCACCTGGCCCCACGATGGCGGCCGCCGCCGCGGACATATAAATCTGCGCCCCAGACAGGAGTCGCGTCACGATAAAAGCAAGACCAAAAGACAGATCTAAAGGAAGAAATCAAGGGACTTACGGGAGGCGGCGGATTGTCGCGAGAGTATGGCCGCTTCCTGTACCGCCAGTCTCCCTCCGACACCTTGAGGTCGGAGATCTCGTTCACCATCCACGCAACCTCGACAGGCGGCATCTCTTTCGTGCACAACTGGCACGGGTCGTGGTGCCCGCCCATTCGGAAGATCGGATGAGGGGGGCCCTGGAGGGGGAGGACCCGGTGCTCGACGAAGGCGACAAGGAGGTCGGAGGCCACGAGGCCCTCCGACTCCTGGAGCACTCGGAGTCGGCCGATGGCGGCCGCAGCGTCCGCTGACACCGGCTTCGGCTTGTACCCCCAGTTGGGTCGAAGCCCGGTAGGGGGGCGGCCTCGTAGGCCGGCAGGTTGATGAAGTCGACAGCCGGATCGACGTTCTCAACATAGAAATAAGACTGCTGCCACATCTTCACCGACTACGCCAGCTTGATGACGGGGAAGGCATTCCTTTTTGCCGGCCGATGCACGGCGACAAAGCCACCGCACTCGGCCGCCGTGTCCTTGGCGGAGGTGCCTAGCTTCCCGTAGAAGAATGCCCCCCACAGCTCGAGTGTGGGGAGGATGCCGATGTAGCCCTCGCACGCCGTGACCAAGGCGGAGAGCAGGATCACGGTGTTGGGCGTCAAGTGATGCGGTTGGAGATAGTTGAAGTCAAGGAACGAGCGGAGGAAGCCGCTCGCCGGAAGGCCGAAACCGCGGAGGAAGTGCAAGCGGAAGACGACCCACTCGTTCCCCCTCGCTGCCGGCGAGATCTCCGCCTCCGGCGGCACCCGTGCCTTGACGAATGCCGCGTTGGGCATCTGGCGCATGTCCCAGAGGAAGGTGATGTGGTCTTCGATGACCGTCAAGTCGTCCCAGTCGCCGCCTTTCTCGCGCGCCATGGCTTCGGGCAGAGCCGCGAGAGGAGCAAGGGCACGGCGGCGGCAACGGCGGTAGAACCACGGCAAGCGCAGAATAGCGACAGCGATAGTGGCGGGGAGAGCGAGAGGAGGAAGAAAGTGTGGGAGGGGGCGCGCGTACCCCGCCGCACCCCTCCCTCCCCCTACTTATAGCCCTCGGGCTATGAAGCCGAGGGGACGGGGCATGGGTCATGGGATTAACTGCGCCCACGACCCCACAACCCCACGTTCGCCGCGTGAACTTACTGCGCCTTAAACGCCCACGGGAATCGCAACCGCCCGCCTCAGCACAGCGGATCCGCCCGCGTGCCGAGGCCCGGTAGTGGCGGGCCTGGCCCACTGTCACGTCCCATCAGGAGCGTGGGATGGCAGGCTGGCTGGGCTGGCGAGCGCCGCGTGGCATTCCTATGACGGGCGGCGGCCTGGGGAAGCTTAGCAGGCACACCACCTGTTTTCCCGCCTTGAAGTTCAAAATTGGCCGACGATCCCGCCTCGTCAAAGCCGGCTTCAGCAGTCGCCGCATCGCGAGGCGGATCAAGATATTCTCCTGGAGCTCGGTGAGGGGGGAAGCCGCTGAGACTTCGCGGCCCCGCAACCACAACGCCTCACCGGCTTCGGGGACTACTATCGGAGTAATGGGCCATGGGTAGCCTCACCCGGGTCCCTAGACGTAACAAAACTTTGGGCCGACTTCATCCCTCAAAGACTCCAGCCGAAAGCTCCGCCCTCCGGGGGTCGGCTGGCAGAGAGGCCGGCCACCGGAGGATGGCCAAGCGCCATAAGACGGCACTAGGAGCGGCCGGCTCCAGTAGACCAGCTCCCAGAGAGGGCAGCCACCCGGCGCACTCAGAGTCTGGGCCCCCTTCAAGAGTACAAGATAGAGTGTGGCTACAGTGAAGCCCCTCGCCCCCAAATCCCGGGATGGGCATGGCTACAGTTGAAGGAAATATGCCCTAGAGGCAATAATAAAGTTATTATTTATTTCCTTATTTCATGATAAATGTTTATTATTCATGCTAGAATTGTATTAACCGGAAACATAATACATGTGTGAATACATAGACAAACATAGTGTCACTAGTATGCCTCTACTTGACTAGCTCGTTTATCAAAGATGGTTATGTTTCCTAGCCATGGACAAAAGAGTTATCATTTGATTAACGGGATCACATCATTAGGAGAATGATGTAATTGACTTGACCCATTCCGTTAGCTTAGCACTTGATCGTTTAGTATGTTGCTATTGCTTTCTTCATGACTTATACATGTTCCTGTGACTATGAGATTATGCAACTCCCGTTTACCGGAGGAACACTTTCTGTGCTACTAAACATCACAACGTAACTGGGTGATTATAAAGGAGCTCTACAGGTGTCTCCGAAGGTACATGTTGGGTTGGCGTATTTCGAGATTAGGATTTGTCACTCCGATTGTCGGAGAGGTATCTCTAGGCTCTCTCGGTAATACACATCACTTAAGCCTTGCAAGCATTGTAACTAATGAGTTAGTTATGGAATGATGTATTACGAAATGAGTAAAGAGACTTGCTGGTAACGAGATTGAACTAGGTATTGAGATACCGACGATCGAATCTCGGGCAAGTAACATACCGATGACAAAGGGAACAACGTATGTTGTTATGCGGTCTGACCGATAAAGATCTTCGTAGAATATGTGGGAGCCAATATGAGCATCCAGGTTCCGCTATTGGTTATTGATCGGAGACATGTCTCGGTCATGTCTACATTGTTCTCGAACCCGTAGGGTCCGCACGCTTAAGGTTTCGATGACAGTTATATTATGAGTTTATGAGTTTTGATGTAACGAAGGAGTTCGGAGTCCCGGATGAGATCAGGGATATGACTAGGAGTCTCAAAATGGTCGAGATGTAAAGATCGATATATTGGACGACTATATTCAGAGTTTGGAAAGGTTACGAGTGATTCGGGTATTTTTTGGAGTACCGGAGAGTTACGGGAATTCGCCGGGGAGAAGTATTGGGCCTTATTGGGCCATACGGGAAAGAGAGAGGGGCTGCCTAGGGCAAGCCATGCGCCCCCCAAGGCCTAGTCCAAATAGGACTAGGGGGAAGGGCTGCGCCCCCTCCTTCCTTCCCTTCCCTCTCCCCCTTCCTTGACTCCTACTCCTACTACTTGGAAGGGGGGAATCCTACTCCCGGTGGGAGTAGGACTCCTCCAGGGCGCGCCATAGGGGCCGGCCCTCTCCTCCTTTATATACGGGGGCAGGGGGGCACCCCATAGAGATAACAACAATTGATCCTTGAGATCTCTTAGCCGTGTGCGGTGCCCCCCTCCACCATAGTCCTCCTCGATAATATTGTAGTGGTGCTTAGGCGAAGCGCTGCGACGGTAGAACATCAAGATCGTCACCACGCCGTCGTGCTAACGGAACTCTTCCTCGACACTCGGCTGGATCGGAGTTCGAGGGACGTCATCGAGCTGAACATGTGCTAGAACTCGGAGGTTCCGTAGTTTCGGTGCTTGATCGGTCGGGCCGTGAAGACGTACGACTACATCAACCGCGTTGTCATAACGCTTCTGCTTTCGGTCTACGAGGGTACGTGGACAACACTCTCCCCTCTCGTTGCTATGCATCACCATGATCTTGCGTGTGCGTAGGAAAATTTTGAAATTACTACGTTCCCCAACAATGGCATCCGAGCCAGGTTTTATGCGTTGATGTTATTTGCACGAGTAGAACACAAGTGAGTTGTGGGTGATACAAGTCATACTGCTTACCAACATGTCATACTTTGGTTCAGCGATATTGTTGGATGAAGCGGCCCAGACCGACATTACGCGTACGCTTACGCGAGACTGGTTTTACCGCCGTGCTTCGCACACAGGTGACTAGCGGGTGTCTGTTTCTCCAACTTTAGTTGAACCGAGTGTGGCTACGCCTGGTCCTTGCGAAGGTTAAAACAACACTAACTTGACGAACTATCGTTGTGGTTTTGATGCGTAGGTAAGAACGGTTCTTGCTCAGCCCATAGCAGCCACGTAAAATTTGCAAACAACAAAGTAGAGGACGTCTAACTTGTTTTTGCAGGGCATGTTGTGATGTGATATGGTCAAGACGTGATGCTATATTTTATTGTATGAGATGATCATGTTTTGTAACCGAAGTTATCGGCAACTGGCAGGAGCCATATGGTTGTCGCTTTATTGTATGAAATGCAAACGCCCTGTAATTGCTTTATTTATCACTAAGCGGTAGCGATAGTCGTAGAAGCAATAGATGGCGTAACAACAACGATGCTACGATGGAGATCAAGGTGTCGCACCGGTGACGATGGTGATCACGATGGTGCTTCGGAGATGGAGATCACAAGCACAAGATGATGATGGCCATATCATATCACTTATATTGATTGCATGTGATGTTTATCTTTTATGCATCTTATCTTGCTTTGATTGACAGTAGCATTATAAGATGATCCCTCACTAAATTATCATAGTAAAAGTGTTCTGCCTGAGTATACACCGTTGCGAAAGTTCTTCGTGCTGAGACACCACGTGATGATCGGGTGTGATAGGCTCTATGTTCAAATACAACGGGTGCAAAACAGTTGCACACGCGGAATACTCAGGTTAAACTTGACGAGCCTAGCATATAACAGATATGTCCTGGAACACGGAGACCGTAAGGTCGAGCGTGAATCATATAGTAGATATGATCAACATATTGATGTTCACCGTTGAAACTACTCCATCTCACGTGATGATCGGACATGGTGTAGTTGATATGGATCACGTAATCACTTAGAGGAATAGAGGGATGTCTATCTAAGTGGGAGTTCTTAAGTAATATGATTAATTGAACTTAATTAGTATTTTGCAAATTATGTTGTAGATCAATAGCTTGCATTGTTGCTTTCATATGTTTATTTTGATATGTTCCTAGAGAAAATTGTGTTGAAAGATGTTAGTAGCAATGATGCGGATTGGATCCGTGATCTGAGGTTTATCCTCATTGCTGCATAGAAGAATTATGTCCTTAATGCACTGCTAGGTGACAGACCTATTGCAGGAGCAGATGCAGACGTTATGAACGTTTGGCTAGCTCAATATGATGACTACTTGATAGTTTAGTGCACCATGCTTAACGGCTTAGAATCGGGACTTCAAAGACGTTTTGGATGGCATGGACCATATGAGATGTTCCAGGAGTTGAAGTTAATATTTCAAGCAAATACCCGAGTTGAGAGATATGAAGTCTCCAACAAGTTCTATGGCTAAAAGATGGAGGAGAATCGCTCAACTAGTGAGCACGTGCTCAGATTGTCTGGGTACTACAATCGCTTGAATCAAGTGGGAGTTAATCTTCCAGATAATATAGTGATTGACAGAGTTCTCTAAGTCACCATCACCAAGTTAGTAGAACTTTGTGATGAACTATAGTATGCAAGGGATGACCAAAACGATTCCCGAGCTCTTCGTGATGTTGAAATCGACGAATGTAGAAATCAAGAAAGAGCATCAAGTGTTGATGATTGACAAGACCACTAGTTTCAAGAAAAGGGCAAAGGGAAAGAAAGGGAAACTTCAAGTAGAATGGCAAACAAGTTGTCACTCCCGTGAAGAAGACCAAAGTTGGACCAAAGCCTGAAACTGAGTGCTTACACTGCAAAGGAAATGGTCACTTGAAGCGGAAATGCCCTGAATATTTGGTGGATAAGAAGGATGGCAAAGTAAACAAGGGTATATTTGATATACAGGTTATTGATGTGTGCCTTACTAGTGTTTATAGTAGCCCCTGAGTATTTGATACTTGTTTGATTGCTAAGGTTAGTAACTCAAAAGAGGAGTTACACAATAAACAGAGACTAGTTGAAGGGGAAGTGACGATGAGTGTTGGAAGTAGTTCCAAGATTGATATGATCATCATCACACACTCCCTATACTTTCGGGATTAGTGTTAAACCTAAATAAATGTTATTTGGCGTTTGCGTTGAGCATAAATATGATTTGATCATGTTTATTGCAATACAGTTATTCATTTAATGTCAGAGAATAATTGTTGTTTTGTTTACATGAATAAAACCTTCTATGGTCATACACCCAATGAAAATAGTTTGTTGGATCTCGATCGTGGTGATACTCATATTCATAATATTGATGCCAAAAGATGCAAAGTTAATAATGATAGTGCAACTTATTTGTGGCACTTCCGTTTGGTTCATATCGGTGTAAAGCGCATGAAGAAACTCCATAAAGATGGATTTTTTTGGAATCACTTGGTTATGAATCATTTGATGTTTGTGAACCGTGCCTTTTGGGAAAGATGACTAAAACTCCGTTCTCCGGAACAATGGAACAAGCTACTGACTTATTGGAAATAATACATACCGATGTATGCGATCCAATGAGTATTAAGGCTCGTGGCAAGTATCGTTATTTTCTGACCTTCACAGATGATTTGAGCAGATATGGGTATATCTACTTGATGAAACATAAGTCTGAAATAGTTGAAAAGGTTCAAAGGATTTCAGAGTGAAGTGGAAAACCATCGTAACAAGAAAATAAAGTTTCTGTGATCTGATCATGGAGATGAATATTTGAGTTACGAGTTTGGCCTTCAGTTAAAACAATGTGGAATAGTTTCACAAACTCATGCCACCTGGAACACCACAGCGTAACGGTGTGTCCGAACGTCATAACCACACTTTATTGGATATTGTGCGACCTATGATGTCTCTTATCGGTTTACCACTATCGTTTTGGGGTTATGCATTAGAGACAGTTGCATTCACTTTAAATAGGGCACCATCGAAATCCGTTGAGACGACGACTTATGAACTGTGGTTTGGCAAGAAACCAAAGTTGTCGTTTCTTAAAGTTTGGAGCTGCGATGCTTATGTGAAAAAGTTTTTATCCTGATAAGCTCGAACCCAAATCGTAGAAATGCGTCTTCATAGGATACCCAAAGGAGACTATTGGGTACACCTTCTATCACAGATCCGAAGGCAAATTCGTTGCTAAGAATGGATCCTTTCTAGATAAGGAGTTTCTCTCGAAAGAAGTGAGTGGGAGGAAAGTAGAACTTGATGAGGTAATTGTACCTTCTCCCTTATTGGAAAGTAGTTCATCACAGAAATCAGTTCCAGTGATTCCTACACCAATTAGTGAGGAAGTTAATGATAATGATCATAAAACTTCAGATCAAGTTGCTACCAAACCTCGTAGGTCTTCCAGAGTAAGATCCGCACCAGAGTGGTATGGTAATCATGTTCTGGAAGTCATGTTACTAGACCATGATGAACCTACCAACTATGAGGAAACGATGATGAGCCCAGATTCCGCGAAATGGCTTGAGGCCATAAAATCTGGGATAGGATCCATGTATGAGAACAAAGTATGGACTTTGGTTGACTTGCTCGATGATCAGCAATCCATGTTAAATAAATGGATCTTCAAGAGGAAGACGGACACTGATAGTAGTGCTACTATCTACTAAGCTCGACTTGTTGCGAAAGGTTTTCGACAAGTTCAAGGTGTTGAAGACGATGAGATTTTCTCACTCGTAATGATGCTTAAGTCTGTCCGAATCATGTTAGCAATTGCCACATTTCATGAAATCTGGCAAATGGATATCAAAATTGTGTTCCTGAATGGATTTCTGGAAGAAGAGTTGTATATGATGCAACCATAAGGTTTTGTCGATCCGAAATGTGCTAACAAAATGTGCAAGCTCCAGCGATCCATCAATGGACTGGTGCAAGCATCTCGGAGTTGGAATATACGCTTTGATGAGTTGATCAAAGCATATGGTTTTATACAGACTTTTGGAAAGGCCTGTATTTACAAGAAAGTAAGTGGGAGCACTACAGCCTTTCTGATAAGTATATGTGAATGACATATTGTTGATTGGAAATAATGTAGAATTTTCTCGAAAGCATAAAGAAGTGTTTGAAAGGAGTTTTTCAAAGAAAGACCTCAGTGAAGCTGCTTACACATGGAGCATCAAGATCTATAGAGATAGATCAAGACGCTTGATAAGATTTTTCAATGAGTACATATCTTGACAAGATTTTGAAGTAGTTCAAAATGGAACAGTCAAAGAAAGAGTTCTTGCCTGTGATATAAAGGTGTGATGTTGAGTAAGACTCAAAACCAGACCATGACAGAAAATAGAAAGAGAATGAAAAGTCATTCCCTATGCCTCAGTCATACGTTCTATAAAGTATGCTATGTTGTGTACCAGACCTATTATATACCTTGCTCTGAGTTTGGAAAAGGAATACAATTTTGATCTAAGAGTAGATCACTGGACAGCGATCAAGAATATCTTTAGTGAGGACTAAGGAGATGTTTCTCGATTATGGAGGTGATAAAAGAGTTCGTCGTAAAGAGTTACATTGATGCAAGCTTTTACGCCGATCCAGATGACTCTAAGTCTCAATCTGGATACATATTGAAAGTGGGAGCAATTAGCTAGAGTAGCTCCATGCAGAGCATTGTAGACATAGAGTATTTGCAAAATACATACGGCTCTAAATGTGACAGACCCGTTGACTAAACTTCTCTCACAAGAAAAACATGATCATACCTTAGTACTCTTTGGGTCTTAATCACATAGCGATGTGAACTAGATTATTGACTCTAGTAAACCCTATGGGTGTTGATCACATGACGATGTGAACTATGGGTATTAATCACATATAGATGTGAATATTGGTGTTAAATCACATGGCGATGTGAACTAGATTATTGACTCTAGTGCAAGTGGGAGACTGAAGGAAATATGCCCTAGAGGCAATAATAAAGTTATTATTTATTTCCTTATTTCATGATAAATGTTTATTATTCATGCTAGAATTGTATTAACTGAAAACATAATACATGTGTGAATACATAGACAAACATAGTGTCACTAGTATGCCTCTACTTGACTAGCTCGTTTATCAAAGAAGGTTATGTTTCCTAGCCATGGACAAAAGAGTTGTCATTTGATTAACGGGATCACATCATTAGGAGAATAATGTGATTGACTTGACCCATTCCATTAGCTTAGCACTTGATCGTTTAGTATGTTGCTATTGCTTTCTTCATGACTTATACATGTTCCTATGACTATGAGATTATGCAACTCCCGTTTACCGGAGAAACACTTTGTGTGCTACCAAACGTCACAATGTAACTGGGTGATTATAAAGGAGCTCTACAGGTGTCTCCGAAGGTACATGTTGGGTTGGTGTATTTCGAGATTAGGATTTGTCACTCCAATTGTCGGAGAGGTATCTCTGGGCCCTCTCGATAATACACATCACTTAATCCTTGCAAGCATTGCAACTAATGAGTTAGTTACGGAATGATATATTACGGAACGAGTAAAGAGACTTGCCGGTAACGAGATTGAACTAGGTATTGAGATACCGACGATCGAATCTCGGGCAAGTAACATACCGATGATAAAGGGAACAACGTATGTTGTTATGCGGTCTGAACGATAATGATCTTCGTAGAATATGTGGGAGCCAATATGAGAATCCAGGTTCCGCTATTGGTTATTGATCGGAGACATGTCTCGGTCATGTCTACATTGCTCTCGAACCCGTAGGGTCCGCACGCTTAAGGTTTCGATGACAGTTATATTATGAGTTTATGAGTTTTGATGTACCGAAGGAGTTCGGAGTCCCGGATGAGATCGGGGATATGACGAGGAGTCTTGAAATGGTCGAGACGTAAAGATCGATATATTAGACGACTATATTCGGAGTTCGGAAAGGTTCCGAGTGATTCGGGTATTTTTCGGAGTACCGGAGAGTTACGGGAATTCGCCGGGGAGAAGTATTGGGCCTTATTGGGCCATACGGGAAAGAGAGAGGGGCTGCCTAGGGCAGGCCACGCGCCCCCCAAGGCCTAGTCCGAATTGGACTAGGGGGAAGGGCTGCGCCCCCTCCTTCCTTCCCTTCCCTCTCCCCCTTCCTTGACTCCTACTCCTACTACTTGGAAGGGGGGAATCCTACTCCCGGTGGGAGTAGGACTCCTCCAGGGCGCGCCATAGGGGCCGGCCCTCTCCCCCTCCTGTCCTCCTTTATATACGGGGGCAGGGGGGCACCCCATAGAGACAACAACAATTGATCCTTGAGATCTCTTAGCCGTGTGCGGTGCCCCCCTCCACCATAGTCCTCCTCGATAATATTATAGCGGTGCTTAGGCGAAGCCCTGCGATGGTAGAACATCAAGATCATCACCACACCAACGTGCTGACGGAACTCTCCCTCGACACTCGGCTGGATCGGAGTTCGAGGGACGTCATCGAGCTGAACGTGTGCTAGAACTCAGAGGTGCCGTAGTTTCAGTGCTTTACCGATCGGGCCGTGAAGATGTATGACTACATGAACCGCGTTGTCATAACGCTTCCGCTTTCGGTCTACGAGGGTACGTGGACAACACTCTCCCCTCTCGTTGCTATGCATCACCATGATCTTGCGTGTGCGTAGGAAAATTTTGAAACTACTACGTTCCCCAACAACAGTGCCCCGTACAGGCGGAGATCTCTGCACGGCGTGGCACTGTGCCATGTCCCCCCTGGCGTCACTCCCAGCAGGCGGAACCCTGTTCCCCACGACGACCTGTCGGTACGGCCTGCTGGCCGTGGGCCCTATCGAGCAATGACACCGCAGAAGACGGTGGAAGCCCAACCAGTCGGACTTGGGGAGGGCCGACCCCTAGCACGCGGCCGTTCCTTGCCCCGAGGCAGGCATGCCATTAACCTGACGAGACCAGGTGTGGCTACAGTGATCTCCCGCCAGGCGGCGGGACTGTAGCCACGATGAGATGACCAAGCCCTCGTCATTAGCGGCATGGCTACAGTGAGCAGCCACCTACCAGTTGGCGGGGCCCACCAAGCGGCGGGCCCCAGTAGTCGACGGAGAAGCCGGAGGCCGGAGGCACTGACAGCCGGGCCCAGCACCCGGCCAGATTACTATTGTACCCCTAGGGGTAGGCCTATATAAACCCCCCAGGGCACCCATGCAAAGGGTTCCCATGCTGATAGAACTAGCTACTTCCTTAGAATAGGAGAAAGCTAGCCTTGCCTTCCCCTACCTCTAGACACAGCTCAAGGAGCACCTTGTATCACTAGTGCCTTAGTGATCATGCAGAGACCCCGCAGAGCAAGAGTAGGGGTATGATCTCCACAGAGAGCCCCCAACCTAGGTAAAGTTCGTCGGCGTACGTGTCTACGCCTCATCCCGCTTCCAGGCACCGGCGACGTTCTACTCACTCCCACCATGATAAGCCATCCATTGGCATATGTCGGACCCAACCCCCGACAAAGTGGGCGCAAAAAACGAGGAGACCAAAATATGGTTATCCAGCGGCCCAGGCGCCTCGATTCTCGGGCGGTTATTAAGATAAAGATCCGTTGAGATATGATGGATTTTTCTGTGAATTAAATGACATGTGACGTCATGGCGGGTTATTACAAGTCCAGAAGATGATGTCATGCCGGGTTACAAATTCTTGCACAAGAGAAGATTCTTGTAAGTGTTGAAGATTGACATGAACAAGTTCAAATCAACCTGGGGCCTAATGTTGGGGATATAACTATTGGTATGACCCGCCCAGGAGGGGCGGGTTATACCTATGGCGACTCTTCATATGAAGCCCATAAGACATTGAAGATGGCGGTTCAGTTGAGGCCCCAAGGCCCAAAGGCGGCTTAAGGCCTGTAGAGATAAACCGCCATATATGTATAACTTGTATTGTAAGGAAAGAATAGATAGTCACCGAGTCGGACACTATTTATGAGCCGGTCGGGACTCTATGAGCCACTGGGCATCAACCTCTGTATATAAAGGGACGACCCGGCGGCGGTTCAAGGCAAGAAACAAGAGATCGAAAGCTAGGCAATGAAAGGGTCGAGAAGAGGTGTCTAAAGGGGGGTGATTAGACACTAAGTGCCAAAAGTTGCAGTTTTTAATTTCTTTAAGTTTAAGTGGAGTTTTGGCACAAGTTTAACAATCACAATACATATCAAGCTAGCATGCAAAGAGTATATGAGCAGCGAAAAATAAAGCATGCAACTTGCAAGAATGTAAAGGGATGGGATTGGAGAAATCAAACGCAATTGGAGACACAGATGTTTTTGTCGTGGTTTCGATAGGTGGTGCTATCGTACATCCACGTTGACGGAGACTTCAACCCACGAAGGGTAACGGCTGCACGAGTCCACGGAGGGCTCCACCCAAGAAGGGTCCACGAAGAAGCAACCTTGTATATCCCACCATGGCCGCCGCCCACGAAGGACTTGCCTCACTAGCGGTAGATTTCACGAAGTAGGCGATCTCCTTGCCCTTACAAACTCCTTGGTTCAACTCCACAATCTTGTCGGAGGCTCCCAAGTGACACCTAGCCAATCTAGGAGACACCACTCTCCAAGAAGTAACAAATGGTGTGTTGATGATGAACTCCTTGCTCTTGTGCTTAAAATGATAGTCTCCCCAACACTCAACTCTCTCTCACAGGATTTGGATTTGGTGGAAAGAAGATTTGAGTGGAAAGCAACTTGGGGAAGGCTAGAGATCAAGATTCATATGGTAGGAATGGAATATCTTGGTCTCAACACATGAGAAGGTGGTTCTCTCTCAGAAAATGTAAGTTGGAAGTGTAGGTTCGTTCTGATGGCTCTCTCCACGAATGAAGAGGAGGTGGAGGGGTATATATAGCCTCCACACAAAATCTAACCGTTACACACAACTTGCCAATCTCGGTGGGACCTAATTGAGAAACTCGGTCGGACCGATTCAGCAAATCTAGTGACCGTTAGGATTTTTGGTGGGACCGACATGTAAATAGGTAGGACCGATATGGTTAGGGTTAGGGCATAACGTAATCTCGGTGAGACTGATTACACAAACTCGGTGGGACCGATTTTGGTAATAAGCTAACCAGAGAGTTGGTCAGGCAAACTCGTTGTGACCGATTCGCTCATCTCGGTGGGACCGAAACATTATGAAAAGGAAACAGAGAGTTTACATTGTAATCTCGGTAGGACCGATTACTCAAACTCGGTGGGACCGATTTTGGTAATAAGCTAACCATAGAGTTGGTCAGGAAAACTCGGTGTGACCGATTCGCTCATCTCGGTGGGACCGAAACGTTACGAAAAGGAAATAGAGAGTTTACATTGTAATCTCGGTAGGAACGATTACTCAAACTCGGTGGGACCGTTTTGGTAATAAGCTAAATAGAGAAATTACAATCCCATCTCGGTGAGACTGAGATCCCTATCGGTGAGACCGATTTGCTTAGGGTTTGTGGCAGTGGCTATGACATCTAAACTCGGTGGCGCCGGATAGAAAGAATCGGTGGGGCCAAGTTTGAATTTTGGTTTAGGTCATATGTGGATGTGAGAAAGTAGTTGAGGGTTTTGGAGCATATCACTAAGCACTTTGAGCAAGAGCCTCATTAAGCAACACCTCAACCCTTCTTGATAGTATTGGCTTTTCCTATAGACTCAATGTGATCTTGGATCACTAAAATAGAAGATGTAGAGTCTTGTGCTTGAAGCTTGAGCCAATCCTTTGTCCTTAGTATCTTGAAGGGGTTCCACATATTTTTGTCCATGCCACTTCATTGTTGAACTTATCTTAAACATACTAGGTAAAAGTGTTAGTCCAACAAGAGATATGTTGACATTAATTGCCAAAATCACCCAGGGAGCACTTGTTCTTTCAATCTCCCCCTTTTTGGTAATTGATGACAACATACATCAAAGCTTTAGATAGAGGATATATAGTGAATAACAAGTAAAGCTTTGGAAAGACATGTAACATGCATGGGCTGCCCCTACATGTATGCAATCTTGTGAATATGGAATATAGAAGCATGTGAATGCATAATCATGACAGAGTAGGCAATGTGTTACATGTATCTTGGCTATATGCATTAGAGCAAAGAATTGTGGAAAATGTACCTTTATGCTCATGAGTCCTTCTTGCAAACAGTATGTACATCAGCAAGAATTCCTCATACACATGACTGTGATGCATATACTTACCTTGTGGTCTTGAGTTTGCTTAGGATGGAATGAACTTGTGAAAATAAGGTTAGATAACACAGATGCATCTACTAGCCAGAGAAAACAAGAAGAAACCACAAGAGTACCAAGACTGGGATGACATGTAGAGAGTGAGTACCAAGTACCACATTGGATATAGACATGTCCCCAAAGGTAAAGATGTGCAATGAATTTAAAGAATTTATTTCCCTTGAATGTCTTGCTCCCCCTGAATCTAGCATGGGATACTAGGAGAAGATAGGGAACAGAAAATCAGAGCTCAAAGAGACAAATGAACAGAGCTAATGCAAATAAGCACATATGAACCTGTCTTTCCCCTCTAGAAGACATGTAACATCTCTCCTCTTGAGCACCAAGCATCTGGGATCCTTGAGTATTCTCTCCCCCTAGAGATATGATTAAGCTTTGATGTGATCTCTCTCTCTCCCTGACGGTGTCCTGGACTAGGGGTACTCACCACGTCGTCCCCCGATCAGTTAGATTGGGCCGAGGACCCCTAGGGCCGCATACTCATGGGCCAGTCTGGACAACTGTCGCATACAAGGAAGATTCCACAAGACTTCGTGATCAAGACAAGGACTCCTCCCCCACCGGCTTATTCGGCTAGGACTCTTGTTATCCTAGGCCTCTGGTGCATTATATAAACCAGGGTCAGGCTAGTCGACAGAGAAACAACAATCATACCATAGGCTAGCTTCTAGGGTTTAGCCTCTCTGATCTCGTGGTAGATCAACTCTTGTACTACCCATATCATCAATATTAATCAACCAGGAGTAGGGTTTTACCTCCATCGAGAGGGCCCGAACCTGGGTAAAAACATCGTGTCCCTTATCTCCTGTTATCATCCGCCTAGACGCACAGTTTGGGACCCCCTACCCGAGATCCGCCGGTTTTGACACCGACATTGGTGCTTTCATTGAGAGTTCCACTGTGTGTTCAGCAAAAGGTCGATGGCTCGCTTGCAGATCAACTGCGACTTCGGCATCTTCGTCACCAGCTCGACTGGTCACCTTGGTTCGACCAAGGACTGTGCCCTACCTCTGATCGTCATGTTCGGATGAGGGCCTTCATCAACATCAGCTCCGATCTCTATCAAGATCATGGAGGAATCATCCAGGGAGCCCGGGGGCTCAACGTCAACATTGCCCTCGGGCGACCGTGCTGTTTTTCTGGACAGCGGACTTGTGTCCGCCGCCACCGCCTCCTCATGTGTCGTTTTAACGATCGCTTCGGTGGAATTATGCGGAATTGAGTCTACAACAACCCTGGAAAATTTTGTCGAGTTCCGATGGAGGAATCTCTGACAATCTCCGATATACCGGAGCCGCATTGAATCTGGACAAGAATCCGGACGAGTTTAGGGCGTGGTGTCCAGCTTCTAGATCGGACTTCCTTTGGAAGATCCAACCGTTGATCGGCTGCGGAATTCCTATATCTACCACCCCTCAAAATTTCAGCTCGATCCGACCGTCCAAACTCCGGGAACCTTCCGATTAGTGCATAACTTTTCGGATTTGTTTTTTGCGCGAAAACGAATCCGACCCGAGTTCGTCTTTTTTATGAACGGGATTTCAGACATCCTTTTTGAAGGAAGTTTTGTATGGGGTGTTGTGTTTTGTTTCCGAACACATCCCACTAACTTTAAAATCTTTTGAATACGATCTTTAATATCATGCTGGTGTCGAACCAGTCCGGCAATATTGCTCCACGGCTGCTGACCTACGCTAGACACGTCATCACTTTGTTGAGCCGAGCTCAACTTCTTCGGATCATCATCTCGGCAAGCCGAACAAGAGTCCGGCATCGGAAAGGATAAACTATCACCAACATCGCCGCCCCATGGATTACACAGAGCAGGCACACTTGCATCGCCGCACGGTCACTTCATCAAGCCGGCATCGACCACATCACGACCTGCGTCGGCAGGGCCGCACTATTGCTTCTTCAAGCTGGTGTCCATCACGCCGACCTACTTCGACATCTCGGCTGGACCGGGGGCTTTGCCATCTCTTCATCAACCTACTCCGGACGCTTTGGCGTCACCAGCCGACCAGCTTCATCAAGATTAGCTGGACCGAGGGCTTTGCCTTGACAAACCAACCTTTTCCAGCATTGCCATGCCGCCGCTTTATCGCCCATCGGGCAATGGGTGTACGGATCGAGTCCCAATTTTGGGAATCACCTTCCTTCGGATTGCTACAATAAATAAACCAGGTGCTATTAATCCTAGTATTTTTTGCTTGTTTGGGTTCATTTTCCCAATGAATTATTACTCTGGTTTGTCCATCATATGTACGCAGGTCTATCAAATGGTGGCCGCATTAACGAGGTCGCATGGTGGTTCGGTCAGTTTCCGTACATAGTCCGGCGAATGCCGCATCCGGAACTCGAACCGACCTGTGAATTCAGGCCTTGCCATGCCTTTACCGCATCATGCCGCCGCCCTGCATCGACATTGACTTTGGCGCCAGGCCATATTTCTTTTATTACTCACTTTGCATAAATTGTTTATTATGCAACGATTTTTTATTATTATTACTATTATCTTTGGTTTGCACTATTTTTTGTGCACAGGAAAATGATCCAGCCAGACTATATCCTTTGGCGTCACCTCGGCTGGACGGGGGGCTTCGTCAACACTTCATTACCCCATGTAGGGGACTTCGGCATCACTCTTCCGTCCTGCATTGACCGTGCTATGTCACCACTTCGGAGTGCCGAGCTCTTTGCTCCGCCACCTCGGGACCGGCTTGGGGGATGGAACCTTGTCCCGCATCAAGCTCGGACCGCGTCGTCAATACCGAACACATTAACCAGCTAAGTTGCCTTCATGCTCAAAGTTTTAAATTTTTAACTTGTGTTCGGCTCGACCAAGCATTATACTTTTTTGGAAAAAAGTTGCTTGTAAAATTTTTCCTTGTCCAAACTTTGTTTGTGACGTGCAAATTCAAATACCACGTTTACTTGGGGGCTTCCTTCATGAAGCTTTTTCCTCTTGCATATGATTATACTTGTACGGATTCATTCCTTGTTCATGTATTACGCCACAATATGCACCATATTGACTTAAGCGATTTGCAAGCTGGGTTGCCTGGCTCCTTTGCTTACCCCTACGTTCCCGGTTGTTCGGCTAGGGAGTAAAGGGAGCACCTCTGCGATTGTCACGACCGGGTCCTCCGAGCTCTGACCTCAGACTAGGTGAAGCCGAAAGCTAGCGCTCTTATTGTTTTCAATCATGGTCGGCACACAACGGAACTCATGAGTACAAAAAATCTATTGCACAAGTCTCATAGTAATAATGAGCACCGAAGAAAGGTATTGGTGGGGGTACTATTTTCTTTGAAGATGCTTCTTACACTTTGTTCATAATATAGCATAAGTTCCTTGAGCGCGCTTTGTCTGTTACAGCCTTATGGCCTGATTGCCTGGTTATCGGAAACACCGTCGATATTCTCGATAGGTGGAGTACATAACACTTTTCGGCCCTTGCCTAAGAGGGAGAAGTCCCACGGTCGGTTAAGACACGTATAAAGTTCGGGTGAACATAGATATGATATAAGTACTTCGGTACATACAATCATTCTTTTACCCAAGTCACTTGGGGGCTCTTATGTTTATTTGAGCCGTTTTATAATAAGTGTTTTTCTTCTTAGTCGTAGCAAAATTTTTATTATTATTTATCACTCCTTTTTTCGACACGAGTGTGCGGTCACTAGCCGGGGAGCCTAATTTCTCTCTCAAAACCGCTAGAGTTTAGTTTTCTAAACTGGCCTAATGAGAAGTACTCTGCCTTCGGGATGGGAGACTGAAGCCGTAGGCTGACCCGCTTGAAGTCTTGAGATAGGATGTGTCATGTTAAAGCACGGCAGAAGCACTTTTTTTTCTAAAGTCCAATTTTCGGATTGGCACTAAACACTTGATCTTGTTCGGACGTCATGTTTTTACTGACGTTTTTTGGTTTTCCAAGCTTCTGGCACTTTTAAACTATTTCTGTGTTTTCAGCACAAGTCTCGCAGTGCAATGCCGGACACCTTTAGAGATTCGGCAAAAACATTCTCGGATATTGCTATATATGCATCGGTTTCGAATTGTGTCTTCGGTCAATAGTTGGGTTGCCTGGCTCCTGCGCTTGCCTCCTATGTTCTGCTTTGTTCGGCTAGGTGTGCAAAGGGAGAACCACTACGATTATGCTTCTAGCTCGCATGGTCAAGCACCTCAGTGGAGAAAGCCGAAGACTGACTGTCACAATAGGTGTAAACTGGTCAGCGATCCGATGAATATATTAAATGACGGTCCATTCATAACATTGGCCAAGTGTTTCCGGCTTGACCTCGACTATCGCCGAACACTATCGGGGGCTAGTAACTGGCCTGCCAAACTAAATCCTCAATATTTTGCTCTTACATTAGATCTGAGATTTCATGATCATGCTTAGCATGACAACCCAAAGAAAGGAACCGATAGCGGGACTATTTTCTTTGGAAGACATTTCCTATGTTAAACAACAATATAACATATCTCTCTGCGTACCTTTGTTTATAAAACCGTATGGCCAGATTTCCTTGTTTGTCATAAATCTTTGCCCTCATAAAGGCTTTATAAAGTAAGACAAACACTCCTCGGCTACTGGCCGAGGAGGTTGAAGCCGATGGTCGGTCAACAAAGTTTTGTACAATGCGGATCCGAGCATTAATGACATAAAGTACTTGGATACATTGAGTCGTTATACATAATTTGTGACTTTACTATGGATATCGATCCTTAATTCGGCCACCCGTGCCCGCATTAAGGCTCGGGGGCTACTGGGCTTCGGGCTTATTATTTACAAATATTAAAGGGGCACATCAATCCCCTGATCTGGTGTTGCCACCCAACAGTGTCTCAGGGGCTACTGCATTGCCTGTTCTATGCAGAAAATTTTAAGTGCAATACAGTTTCCGAGGAGATTTTGATCCTCAGGTTGGTCGGCTGCACCCAACCCGAGTCTCGAGGACTGAGCACGCCGCTTTTTGTGTCCCGAAGTATTCTGCCGAGCTAGGACTTGATCCTCGGGCCGATTTTGCAAATCAACCTGAGTCTCAGCGGCTACTGGGATCAGCGGTCTTATGTCATCCTTCAGGTGCATCTCGGGTTTTAGACCGATACACACCTTGTGGGCTACTGGCTATATATCTCGTCAGAGAATAAATTGCATCAATAAAAAATATTGACCAAAAATCATCCCATGACCGAGGTGCTGAACCACCTCGGAAGCAGTTCAGCATATAGCTCGGATGCAAGTGGCTGGCTCCTTAGAGGGCATTTCCGGCATTAAGCACGGCTAAACTCCTTCAACTTTTTTGGACCAAGATGATCAAATGACATCTTGGATATAGTCCGGCGTTGGAGCTTGGACACAGTCCGGCGTTGGAGTTTGGATACATTTTGGCGTTGGAGCTCGAAAGCAGTCCGGCGTTGGTGCTCGGCTGCAAAAGATACCTCGAATGCAGTCCGGTGTTAGAGCTCGGACGCAAGAGGACACTGCCTCCCGGGAATAACTTCAAACCCAAGGTATGGCATAAAAATAACAAGGCATTGATAAAGGCCGGAAACTTAAAGGGGCTCCTCGGATACCCGACGTGTAAACTCGTCGAATGCATTTCGGCGATCCTCAAGATAGAAGATGAGAAGATTTGTTGAACCAGTTTTCAAGACCGGCAACCGAAGATGAAGAACAGTTTGGAAGAATCGAGGAGCGTCCCTAACTTGAAGACCGGTTCAGGGGGCTACTGACGGTGTCCTGGACTAGGGGGTACTCACCACGTCGTCCCCCGATCAGTTAGATTGGGCCGAGGACCCCCAGGGCCTCATACTCATGGGCCAGTCCGGACAGCTGCCACATACAAGGAAGATTCCACAAGACTTGGTGATCAAGACAAGGACTCCTCCCCCACCAGCGTATTCGGCTAGGACTCTTGTTATCCTAGGCCTCTGGTGCATTATATAAACCAGGGCCAGGCTAGTTGACAGAGAAACAACAATCATACCATAGGCTAGCTTCTAGGGCTTAGCCTCTCTGATCTTGTGGTAGATCAACTCTTGTACTACCCATATCATCAATATTAATCAAGAAGGAGTAGGGTTTTACCTCCATCGAGAGGGCCCAAACCTGGGTAAAAACATCGTGTCCCTTGTCTCCTGTTACCATCCGCCTAGACGCACAGTTCGGGACCCCCTACCCGAGATTCGCCGGTTTTGACACCGACACTCCCTCTTTGACATCAATTTCCAAGAAGGGTCTTCTGGAATTTGTCGTGAGAGGGTTTGGTCCTTGAGTCACAGCACAAAGCGACAAATTAAAGGTGATGCTGGTAGAGGACAAGATTGATGGAGTGAAGCTGGATAAAAAGTAATGCAGGAACAAGTGGCAAAATGTCTTTCCTATTGTGAATTCGGTGGCACCGAGTTGTATGCTTCGGTTGCACCGAAAGGTTTCGGTTGGACCGAAAACAAGGGACCGGTGTGACCGAATTCATCATAAAGAAAACTCTTGTCACCTCAGCTCACTAGACAAGTAAGATCTCACAAGGATTTGCAAGGAATTAACTGAAAGATTTGCAAAGAATTGGATGCAGGGAATGCAGAACAAAAAGTAAAAGAGAAGAAACTTAAAAGAAATCTAGATGAAGTTTTTTTTGAAAGGGGAAACAAATATGCATGAGACAAATGCAAGAGCACAGAAAAGATCACCTATGTTAGAATATATTGACTTAGGAGTCAAGTGAGATCACTTGATCATAGGTCATACTCATCGTTTAAGCTCAAAATGGGGTTACCATTTTTCGTTTAAGCATCTTGATGTATTCACATCTTGTCAAGTTGATTTGACTCATGACTTGGAGTAAAGCTTCTCTAAGATGGAATAACATACCTTGGGTGGTGGTGTTGATCGTGATCATGCAGTTGAACTTATGTGGGTTGCTCAAGGTTGATGTAGCTCATCAAGAGTTGGGAGCACCACTTGGAATTTGAGTCCATCTACCTACATGGGTTAGTTTTTGCAAGGAAGAGCACTTGTGTATCCAAGATGACAATCATGAATCTCAATAATAAATTTGTCAAAGGATATGTTTGAATGGTTTCGTGCTTCCTTATCTTCAACAACCATTATGTAGAGACTTGGTGATGTAGAGATTGCTCAAGATGTGAGTGAGTTGCAATCTCATAGATTTAGATTCATCCAAGTTCCTACAAGGGTTAGATAACATGCAAGGTGCAAATATATCCAGGACGTAAGATTATCATCATAATAGAACTATCAAGGATTAGTCATAGGCTCATGTCTTGGATGCATCAAATGGAGTTCCTACTCCAAGTTTGAAGCATCAATGATGTTCAATTCACCTCTCAACCTGCAAAACACTTTATCATCAAGAGGTTTAGTGAAAATATCCACTAATTGTTTTTCGGTGCGAACATGCTTAAGATTAATGTCCCCTTTGGCAACATGATCTCGAATGAAATGATGACGAACTTCAATATGCTTAGTTCAAGAATGTTGCACGGGATTGTGAGCAATCTTGGTTGCACTCTCATTGTCACAAAGTAATGGAACATGTTTCACATATATCCCATAATCTTTAAGAGTTTGGGTCATCCAAAGTAATTGAGCACAACATGAACCAGCGGCAATGTATTCCGCTTCGGCGGTGGATAAGGAATTGACAAGTACCCGAAGTGGACTTTCTATCAACCTTGTCACCGGCATAGTCCGAGTCAGAGTAGCCAACAAGATCGAAAGAGGCCCTCTTAGGATACCAAATGCCACACCATCGTGTATGAATTAAGTATCTCACTATCCTTTTCACGGCCTTAAGATGACATTCTTTAGGTGCAGCTTGATATCGTGCACACATGCACACACTTAGCATAATATCGGGACGTGAAGCACATAGATACAACAATGAACCAATCATAGAGCGATAAACCTTTTGATCGACCGGTTCACCATCTTTGGTCAAATCAAGATGTCCACTAGTAGGCATGGGTGTAGTCATACCTTTGCATTCTTGCATATTGAACTTCTTGAATAAGTCCTTGGTGTACTTTGTTTGAGAGACAAAAGTACCTTCCTTAGTTTGCTTGATTTGCAACCCAAGAAAGAATTTGAGTTCACTCATCATCGACATCTCAAACTTCTCCGACATTAGCTTTCCAAACTTCTCACTAAAATGAGGGTTAGTTGATCCAAATATAATATCATCGACATAAATTTGGCATACAAATAATTTTCCATTGACCCTTTTAGTAAAAAGTGTAGAATCATTTTTTCCAATATCAAAGCCTTTTTCAATAAGGAACTTGGTCAAGCATTTATACCAAGCTCTAGGAGCTTGCTTAAGTCCATAAAGAGCTTTGTGAAGTTTGTAAACATGATTAGGTTTCTTAGGATTGACAAAGCCGGGAGGTTTTTTAACGTAGACTTCCTCCTCTATTTCACCGTTTAGAAAGGCACTTTTAATGTCCATTTGGTACAAGGTGATATCATGGTGATTAGCATAGGCAAGTAAGATGCGGATGGACTCAAGTCTAGCAACGGGAGCATAAGTCTCACCATAGTCCATACCTTCGACTTGTGTGTAGCCTTGGGCGACGAGAAGTGCTTTGTTGCGAACTACTTGTCCATCTTCATCTTGCTTGTTGCGAAACACCCATTTGGTACCGATGATGTTGTGGTTGTTGTCGGGCTTCTCAACCAATGTCCAAACTTGATTCCTCTCAAAGTTGTGTAGCTCTTCATGCATAGCGTTTATCGAGTCCGGATCTTCCAATGCTTCTTCAACCTTCATAGGTTCAATGCTATAGATGAATGAATAGTGTTCACAAAAGTTAGTTAAACGAGTTTTAGAGCGAGTGATTCTCCCGGTTTGGATATCATTGTAGGTTTGCTCGACGGGATGGTCTTTAGCAATTCTTGCTCGAACTCGTGAAAGCTTTTTCTTGGGTCTTGGTTGAACATCTTCTTCATCTTGTTCTTCTTCTTGGCCTTCTTCATTGTTGGCGTTATCGTTCTCTTGTCGTGGTGGAGAAGGAGGTTGTTGACATTCTTGGTGTAATTCCTTGTTTTCTTCATCTTGGTGTGTCCCACTTGTGGATGCTTCCGTATCAACTCTTGGTTCACCTTGTCGTGAGGTAGAAGCTTCCACTTGGACGGACGAGTTACTCTCCTTCACCTCTGTTGGACGAATCTTGCCAATAGACAAGTCTTGGATTGCTTCCGAGGGGTCTTTGTCTCCTACATCAATTGGCAATTGCTCTACTTGCGAGCCGTTAGATTCATCAAACTTCACATCTACCGTTTCTTCAACCTTTCGGGTGAAATTGTTGTAGACACGGCAAGTGTGAGAGTTTGAGCCATAACCAAGTAGGAAACCTTCATGAGACTTAGGAGCAAATTTAGAATGACAATGCTTATCAAGAATGTAGCACTTTGAGCCAAATACTCGAAAGTATCCAACTTGGGGTTTGTTACCGGTGAGGAGCTTGTATGCCGTCTTGCCGAGTAGCTTGTGAAGATACAAGCGATTTGTTGCATGACAAGCTGTCTCAACCGCTTCTGTCCAAAAGTGCTTCGGCGTCTTGTACTCATCAAGCATCGTTCTTGCCATTTTGATGAGTGGCCGGTTCTTCCTCTCAACAACTCCATTTTGTTGAGGTGTGTACGTAGCCGAGAACTCATGTGAAATCCCTTCTTCGTCAAGAAAGGTGTCCACATTTGCGTTCTTGAACTCCGTTCCATTGTCGCTGCGAACCTTCTTGATCTTCACTTCAAATTGATTTTGGGCCTTCCTAGAGAAGTTTTTGAAGATCTTTTGGACCTGGGATTTATCATCGAGAAAGAACACCCACGCAAATCTTGAAAAATTATCAACTATAACTAGACCAAAAGAATTTCCACCGAGACTTTTGTAAGCGTTGGGACCAAAGAGATCCATGTGAAGTAGTTCGAGTGGCCTCCTTGTGGTCATGATGTTCTTTACGGGATGTCTTCCTCCAACTTGTTTACCTGCTTGACAACCACTACAAAGTCTATCCTTATCAAATATGACATCGTTAACACCAAGGATATGATTTCCTTTAATAAGCTTGTCAAGATTTCGCATGCCAACATGACCTAATCGTCTATGCCATAACCAACCTTTAGAGGATTTAGCAATAAAGCAAGTTCTAGGTTGAGCCTTTTTAGTGAAATCAACAATGTAAAGATCACCTCTATGTATACCGGTAAAGACCATTGTATGATTATCTCTACGAAACACTTGGCAATCTACTTTAGTAAATAGGACATTGAAACCAAAATCAGCAAGTCTAGATACTGAAAGTAAGTTGTAGCCAAGAGATTCAACGAGCATAACATTTTGAATGGAGCTATCATGTGAGATGGCCACCTTACCGAGGCCAACCACCTTACCCTTTGAGTTGTCACCGAAAGTGACATACTTTCGAGGACCATCGTTTTTAGTAAGCTCACGAAACATATCTTTATCTCCGGTCATGTGATCGGTACATCCACTGTCAAGAACCCATTCCTTTCCTCCTGCCATATATCCCTGAAGATTTGCCATAAGACCAAAGTGTCTCATTGCATCATCAAGATCAAAGTCGCTATCATCATCCTCATCATAGTATCCATGTTCAACATCGTCATGTGGTGGATCAATTCCTTGAGAGGGTGATTCCTTAGAATGAGTTTGACAATGATCTTCTTTATGAATTTTAATAGCTTCGGAAATAATGTCACTAATAATTCCAACATTTCCTTTGGTACGCATAAGAGTTGTAAGTTTGAATAGACAATCACCAAACATAGGATCACTGGAATTCATCTTACTCAAGGCAATAGACTTATGAAGAATTTCATCTAGATTTTTCAAGGAATAATCCGGAAATTGTTCCTCAAGAAATTTCCATATAGTGTAGGCACACTCAAGAGTAGGCAAGTTTCCAATCAAGTTTCTAGGCAAGCCTCTAGTGATAAGATTAACAGTTCTAAGATTCCTGATCATGTCAATTGACTCATCAAGGGTAGGATGCATAGGATCAACATGAGGTGCACAAGGGCTAGCAATGCACTTGTTCAAATGATATTGATTGAAAATCACAAGCATCTCATTTTTCCACTCATGAAAATACTCTCCATTAAGTATAGGCACTCTATGTCTAAGACTCCCCAAAGTAGACTCATCCATCTTCCTCCAATGGTGATTAAACCAAAGCAATGGAGACCAATGCTCTAATACCAATTGAAAGGATCGAGAAGAGGTGTCTAGAGGGGGTGATTAGACACTAAGTGCCAAAAGTTGCAGTTTTTAATATTCTTTAAGTTTAAGTGGAGTTTTGGCACAAGTTTAATGATCACAATACATATCAAGCAAGCATGCAAAGAGTATATGAGCAGCGGAAAAGAAAGCATGCAACTTGCAAGAATGTAAAGGGATGGGATTGGAGAAATCAAACACAATTGGAGACACGGATGTTTTTGTCGTGGTTCCGATAGGTGGTGCTATCGTACATCCACGTTGATGGAGACTTCAACCCACGAAGGGTAACGGCTGCACGAGTCCACGAAGGGATCCACCCAAGAAGGGTCCACGAAGAAGCAACCTTGTCTATCCCACCATGGCCATCGCCCACGAAGGACTTGCCTCACTAGCGGTAGATCTTCATGAAGTAGGCGATCTCCTTGCCCTTACAAACTCCTTGGTTCAACTCCACAATCTTGTCGGAGGCTCCCAAGTGACACCTAGCCAATCTAGGAGACACCACTCTCCAAGAAGTAACAAATGGTGTGTTGATGATGAACTCCTTTCTCTTGTGCTTCAAATGATAGTCTCCCCAACACTCAACTCTCTCTCACAGGATTTGGATTTGGTGGAAAGAAGATTTGAGTGGAAAGCAACTTGGGGAAGGCTAGAGATGAAGATTCATATGGTAGGAATGGAATATCTTGGTCTCAACACATGAGTAGGTGGTTCTCTCTCAGAAAATGTAAGTTGGAAGTGTAGGTTCATTCTGATGGCTCTCTCCATGAATGAAGAGGAGGTGGAGGGGTATATATAGCCTCCACACAAAATCTAACCGTTACACACAACTTGCCAATCTCGGTGGGACCTAATTGAGAAACTCGGTCGGATCGATTCAGCAAATCTAGTGATTGTTAGGATTTTTGGTGGGACCGACATGCAACTCGGCAGGACCGATATGGTTAGGGTTAGGGCATAACATAATCTCGGTGAGACCGATTACACAAACTCTATGGGACCGACTTTGGTAATAAGCTAACCAGAGAGTTGGTCAGGCAAACTCGGTGTGACTGATTCGCTCATCTCGGTGGGACCGAAACGTTACGAAAAGGAAATAGAGAGTTTACATGGTAATCTCGGTAGGACCAATTATTCAAACTCGGTGGGACCGATTTTGGTAATAAGGTAACCAGAGAGTTGGTCAGGCAAACTCGGTGTGACCGATTCGCTCATCTCGGTGGGACTGAAACGTTACGAAAAGGAAACAGAGAGTTTACATTGTAATCTCGGTAGGACCGATTACTCAAACTCGGTGGGACCGATTTTGGTAATAAGCTAAACATAGAGATTACAATCCCATCTCGGTGAGACCGAGATCCCTATCGGTGAGACCGATTTGCTTAGGGTTTGTGGCAGTGGCTATGACATCTGAACTCGGTGACGCCGGATAGAAAGAATCGGTGGGGCCGAGTTTGACTTTTGGTTTAGGTCATATGTGGATGTGAGAAAGTAGTTGAGGGTTTTGGAGCATATCACTAAGCACTTTGAGCAAGAGCCTCATTAAGCAACACCTCATCCCTTCTTGATAGTATTGGCTTTTCCTATAGACTCAATGTGATCTTGGATCACTAAAATAGAAGATGTAATGTCTTGTCCTTGAAGCTTGAGCCAATCCTTTGTCCTTAGCATCTTGAAGGGGTTCCACATCTTTTAGTCCATGCCACTTCATTGTTGAACTTATCTGAAATATACTAGGTAAAAGTGTTAGTCCAACAAGAGATATGTTGACATTAATTACCAAAATCACCCACGGAGCACTTGTGCTTTCAGTCAAGCGGATTCGCTCCCTGGTAATCGAGACATAAGCAATACCACCCAAAACTGGATCATGGGCTTTTACCTTCACTGCCAAGGGGCCGAACCAGTATAAACTCCCGTGTCCTTTGTCCCGTTTAACCCCTTTAAGCTTCCTAGTTGCGATGGCTCCACGACTAAGTCCTTCTGCTACGACATCTGCCGTGACCTTTCCATGATAGTTTTTGTGCACCCTTTCGTGCACCGATTGTTTGAACTTGAATTATGTGCATTAATGCCTAGAAAATGAACATAATCCCCTAATATGGTAAATGAACCCGAAAAAGTGCCAAATTTGAACACGGTGATTTACATGGTGTATGGTCATCGTAGAAAAAAACTCATGGACAAAGGACAAAGGAAATTTGAATTCCCCTTCAATCTTGGTGATTTCCCCTCGAAACCATGAAACTTCCTTGGTGATGGTTCGATTTATGAAAGGCGTGCATGATGACATAAGGAAAACATTCTCAAATTTTTACCAGGGCACGATGAGGCCATACCATGGCACCACGCCAGGTGTCATGTTTTCCAAGCATGTATTTCATTTTTCTATAGTCGTTAACCCAGTAAATGACGCATTTGTGGTTGACTATTGCCACACATTTCCTTGAAATCTCTGCCCATTCCTTGTAAAAGGCATGAGAATTTACTAAATAGCACAATCATGGTTTTCTAGACCGTTCTTGTGCACCTTTTCATGCACCGATTGTTCGAATTTGAACTATGTGCATTAATGCCTAGAAATGCACATAATCCCCTAAATATGGTAAATGAGCCCGGAAAAATGCCAAATTTGGACACGTTGCATTGGAGGGGGTATGTTGATCATTGAAAAAAAAGTTAATGATAAACTAGGACGGAAATTTGGATTCCCCTTCAATCTTGGTGATTTCCCCTCGAAACTATGAAACTTCCTCGGTGATGGTTCGATTTATGAAGGGCGTGCATGACGACATAAACCAAACCTTCTCAGTTTTTTACCAGGGCACAGTGAGGCCATACCATGGCACCATGCCAGGCATCATGTTTTTCAAGCATGTATTTCATTTTTCTATAGTTGATAACCCAGTAAACGACGCGTTTGTGGTTGACTATTGCCAGACATTCCCTTGCAATCTCTGCCCATTCCTTGTAAAAGCCATGAGAATTTACTAAATACCACGAGCATGGTTTTCCCGACCGTTCTTGTGCACCTTTTCATGCACCGATTATTTGAATTTGAATTATGTGGATTAATGCCTAGAAAATGCACATAATCCCCTAAATATGGTAAATGAGCCCGGAACAATGCCAAGTTTGAACACGTTGCATTGTAGGGGGTATGGTCATCATAGAAAAAACTGAATGACAAATTAGGAAGGAAATTTGGATTCCCGGCCCCTTCAATCTTGGTGATTTCCCTGTCGAAACCATGAAACTTCCTTGGTGATGGTTCGATTTATGAAGGGCGTGCACGACGACATAAGCCAAACCTTCTCAAATTTTTACCAGCGCATGATGAGGCCATACCATGGCACCATGCCAGCCGTCATGTTTTTCAAGCATGTAATGGAAAAAGAAGTGCTTCGAATCATTGCTATTTGACTCGGACCTGTTCTGAAAAAGTCGAGGTATTTCGAATTGTTTGTTGACACGGACAAAGTAAGGGAAAACCTCTGAAAGAATTTCCATATTGACCTTGGACATATAAGAGTTCCAAATCGAATCTCTTTAGAAAGAGGATCTTTTGTCTCATGGTAGCCTGCTCCAGTCCCCATACGAAACTTTCGTTATTGGGTTAGCCATACACTTCACATGTTTCTAGCGATTCACATGGCATCATCAAATGATACAAGTCTTGGATAAGAATCTACAACGCACTAGAACGCCCTTTCTGATGGCTCTCTCCACGAATGAAGAGGAGGTGGAGGGGTATATATAGCCTCCACACAAAATCTAACCGTTACACACAACTTGCCAATCTCGGTGGGACCTAATTGAGAAACTCGGTCGGACCGATTCAGCAAATCTAGTGACCGTTAGGATTTTCGGTGGGACCGACATGCAACTCGGCAGGACCGATATGGTTAGGGTTAGGGCATAACGTAATCTCACTGAGACCGATTACACAAACTCTATGGGACCAATTTTGGTAATAAGCTAACCAGAGAGTTGGTCAGGCAAACTCGGTGTGACCGATTCGCTCATCTCGGTGGGACCGAAACGTTACGAAAAGGAAATAGGGAGTTTACATTGTAATCTCGGTAGGACCATTATTCAAACTCGGTGGGACCAATTTTGGTAATAAGGTAACCAGAGAGTTGGTCAGGCAAACTCGGTGTGACCGATTCGCTCATCTCGGTGGGACCGAAACGTTATGAAAAGGAAACAGAGAGTTTACATTGTAATCTCGGTAGGACCGATTACTCAAACTCGGTGGGACCGATTTTGGTAATAAGCTAAACAGAGAGATTACAATCCCATCTCGGTGAGACCGAGATCCCTATCGGTGAGACCGATTTGCTTAGGGTTTGTGGCAGTGGCTATGACATCTGAACTCGGTGGCGCCGGATAGAAAGAATCGGTGGGGCCGAGTTTGACTTTTGGTTTAGGTCATATGTGGATGTGAGAAAGTAGTTGAGGGTTTTGGAGCATATCACTAAGCACTTTGAGCAAGAGCCTCATTAAGCAACACCTCATCCCTTCTTGATAGTATTGGCTTTTCCTATAGACTCAATGTGATCTTGGATCACTAAAATAGAAGATGTAGAGTCTCGTGCTTGAAGCTTGAGCCAATCCTTTGTCCTTAGCATCTTGAAGGGGTTCCACATCTTTTAGTCCATGCCACTTCATTATTGAACTTATCTGAAACATACTAGGTAAAAGTGTTAGTCCAACAAGAGATATGTTGACATTAATTACCAAAATCACCCACGGAGCACTTGTGCTTTCAGTCAAGCGGATTCGCTCCCTGGTAATCGAGACATAAGCAATACCACCCAAAACTGGATCATGGGCTTTTACCTTCACTGCCAAGGGGCCGAACCAGTATAAACTCCCATGTCCTTTGTCCCGTTTAACCCCTTTAAGCTTCCTAGTTGCGATGGCTCCACGACTAAGTCCTTCTGCTATGACATCTGCCGTGACCTTTCCATGATAGTTTTTGTGCACCCTTTCGTGCACCGATTGTTTGAACTTGAATTATGTGCATTAATGCCTAGAAAATGAACATAATCCCCTAATATGGTAAATGAACCCGAAAAAGTGCCAAATTTGAACACGGTGATTTACATGGTGTATGGTCATCGTAGAAAAAAACTCATGGACAAAGGACAAAGGAAATTTGAATTCCCCTTCAATCTTGGTGATTTCCCCTCGAAACCATGAAACTTCCTTGGTGATGGTTCGATTTATGAAAGGCGTGCATGATGACATAAAGCAAACATTCTCAAATTTTTACCAGGGCACGATGAGGCCATACCATGGCACCACGCCAGCAGGTGTCATGTTTTCCAAGCATGTATTTCATTTTTCTATAGTCGTTAACCCAGTAAACGACACATTTGTGGTTGACTATTGCCACACATTTCCTTGAAATCTCTGCCCATTCCTTGTAAAAGGCATGAGAATTTACTAAATAGCACAAGCATGGTTTTCTAGACCGTTCTTGTGCACCTTTTCATGCACCGATTGTTCGAATTTGAATTATGTGCATTAATGCCTAGAAAATGCACATAATCCCCTAAATATGGTAAATGAGCCCGGAAAAATGCCAAATTTGGACACGTTGCATTGGAGGGGGTATGTTGATCATTGAAAAAAAAGTTAATGATAAACTAGGACGGATATTTGGATTCCCCTTTAATCTTGGTGATTTCCCCTCGAAACTATGAAACTTCCTCGGTGATGGTCCGATTTATGAAGGGTGTGCATGACGACATAAACCAAACCTTCTCAGTTTTTTACCAGGGCACGGTGAGGCCATACCATGGCACCATGCCAGACGTCATGTTTTTCAAGCACGTATTTCATTTTTCTATAGTTGATAACCCAGTAAACGACGCGTTTGTAGTTGACTATTGCCAGACATTCCCTTGCAATCTCTGCCCATTCCTTGTAAAAGCCATGAGAATTTACTAAATACCACGAGCATGGTTTTCCCGACCGTTCTTGTGCACCTTTTCATGCACCAATTATTCGAATTTGAATTATGTGGATTAATGCCTAGAAAATGCACGTAATCCCCTAAATATGGTAAATGAGCCCGGAAAAATGCCAAGTTTGAACACGTTGCATTGTAGGGGGTATGTTCATCATAGAAAAAACTGAATGACAAATTAGGAAGGAAATTTGGATTCCCGGCCCTTCAATCTTGGTGATTTCCCTGTCGAAACCATGAAACTTCCTCGGTGATGGTTTGATTTATGAAGGGTGTGCACGAGGACATAAGCCAAACCTTCTCAAATTTTTACCAGCACATGGTGAGGCCATACCATGGCACCATGCCAGCCGTCATGTTTTTCAAGCATGTATTTCATTTTTCTACAATTGAAAACCCAATAAACGATGCGTTTGTGGTTGACTATTGCCACAGATTTCCATGAAATATCTGCCCATTCCTTGTAAAAGGCATGAGAATTTACTAAATAGCATGAGCATGGTTTTCCATACCGTTCTCGTGCACCTTTTCTTGCATTGATTGTTTGAAATTGAATTGTGTGCATTAATGCCTAGAAAATGCACATAATCCCCTAAATATGATAAATGAACCTGAAAAGGTGCCAAATTTGAACACAGTGATTTTCAGGGTTTATGTTCATCGTAGAAAAAAACTCATGGACAAAGGACAAAGGAAATTTGGATTCCCCTTCAATCTCGGTGATTTACTATCGCACACGATTCATCTCTGTCGCCTCTGCGAACCGTGTGTGTTCACCCACATATGCAAAAGGAAAAATAAAACCCTCGCCCACTTCGTCACCACCCACTTGCCGCAGACTCCTCCACAACTCTGCACCTCATCAACTTCTATCGCCGCGGCCACCCTAAGCTCGACGACTGTCATCAGCGGGAAGAGGTTGCGCTCCAAACGGCACGGGATTTTGCCCCTACCGCTTGCCGCCGCCTATCAACACCGACTTACACCGACATTCTAGACTCTAGTCGATTGGGGTTTTCAGCGGGATTGGGCCAAGAATTTTTCTCATGGAGAAGGTAATCAATTTAGCAAAATATTCACTCATCTCTTATCGCAGTCCGTCCGTCGTTGTTAATCAACCAACGGAAATCGCCGTGGATTCATTTTTCTTCTAGCTGATTCGAGGGTTTTCATTCTTGTGTCCACAGTGTGAGCACAAATCAGGCAAGCATGGTCGCGGCCAGTCCGAAACGAAGGTCTATCTCACCATTCTAGATGACTTCAAGGAGCGCACGGTATGTTCAATCTCAACCTACCATGGTCGGCATGGCCTAAGTTTGTGAACATATACCGTCTATTGCTACATTTGGATAAAAGGTACGATGCCACGTGCAGCCTAGATGTCGAAGCCGATTTTTCCCTATATTAGGCAAATTTATGATGTATTATTCATTCTGTTACTCTTATATTTGCATCAAATCTTTGTTACATTATCTATTTTTAATTATATATTTTTGTACTTTGCTTTCAGCTATATATTGATATGTTCTATCAGTTACTTTCATATTTGCATCTTACTCTGTTATTTCAATATATCTAATTTACGATCTTAATTTTCATTTCAAGCAGTACATCCCTTGCTTTGCAAGAACATGAGTAGAAGGAAATCTTGGGCTTTACTTTGTTGATAACTTCATGGATGTCATATTGACAATGCAACATGGATTTACAATGATAGTTAGCGTAAAACTTGATAAAGATGGTCACTCCTATTTTGAAGTGAACCTTTGGAGAAAAATGTCTAAGTGTTATGAACTGAAAGTTGACAATAAAATTCTAGTGCGTGCACCACAGCATCGTCTATTTAACATTGATGTTTACTTCCCAACGTCATCAGCCGATCAAAGTCTGATCGAGGTTATTGTCCTTTCAACTTTCTCCATGCTAGCATATTACTTAGCAAAATCGGGGTATTTGTTCTGACTAACTGATCACTATTTAAGCAACCAATTGTGATTTCATTTTCTGACTCCGTTCCTAAGCAGTAACAAATTCTATTTACCAATTTATGCGCACTATAAATTCTTCTATCATGTTCTTAATAAATAATACCTTTCCACCCTTTTAAGCAAGATATGTTGGATGTATAGTTAATGATCTGTATGTTACTAAGCGTATCAAATTTCATTGGAAGGACTTGAAGCATGTCATAAAATTTGTTGCTAATTTGGTAGAGATGGCACATCGTATGAACGCTGGATTTCTGATGAGATTAATTATACCTATGGTGCACACATTGAACAAGACCGATTGTGTGAACAAGGTACAAAGTCTTATTTTTATGTTGATGCTCATAAACTATATATATCTTTAAAGATATGTTACAATTGGTTTTTATTCTACATTTCAACAGAAATTGCTCGATGTAGCTATTCCCGGATTAATTTCCCGGCGTGGTCGAATTACACTTGTGCCTACTAATAACGCCAAGGTGATTCCAAGGTACTACATTTCCCGCAGAAATGGAACCATTCAAATTAACAAGTCCTCGCTTCTCGTGGCAATGCATCCATATTGGAAAATTGGAGATATTGTTCTACTCATACTCTACCAAGGCATAGGAGGGTTTTTCCTTTTCATTGACGAGATGCCAAGTCGCCCTGATCAAGCTGCTTCCAGCGGATAGTTGTGGTTGTTGGCCCTCGGCCTCTTAAAATGTGCTACTTGTTACTATGTTAAGTATGTAGATATGGACCATATGATTGTTGGCCCTCAGCCTCTTAAAATGTGATAGTTGTTACTATGTTAAGTATGTAGATATGGACCATATGGTTGTCAAAACCTTGTTACGAAGATCCTCATTTTGTTGAATAGTGTAACCACTATATATATGTTACTCAAATGTTGTTAGCGAAATTCTTAAATTTTCATGGAAAGTATTAGTATCGTACACAGTTCATTGAGTTTAAGCGTGTGCTCGGTAGAGCGGTAGAGTAGAGGATGTCCATGTTTTGGACGTGGCGATCAATAGCGATGTCCAGAAGGCATTTGCATATTAATTGTCCCTATTGCAAATTCACACACGTGTTAACATAAGGAAACGTATGTGTAACTTACTAATCATCACACACGAGTACTCGTAGACGCATCGTGTGCGATACTCCTAGCCACCGCAAGTAACTAGTTTGCATTTTTCATAGTTTTTTGTACACACAGAATCACACACGAATTAACTGTCGTAACCATATGTGTTATAATTTCTCATCGCAAACAGTTCATCCGAGTGGGTTGTTTGCCGAGTAACACATATATCTTGTTTACATGAATCGTTTGTGTTCTTTTGGCTCATCGCAAACAGTTCATCTATGTGAACTATATGCCGCATATCACACACATCTTGTTAAGTTGAACCATTTCTGTTGTGTTCCCTAAGCGAAAATAGTTCGTCCGAGTGAACCGTATGCCGTATATCACACACACTTTGATCTGGCTAACCATTTATGTTGGATTCCCTAATAGCAACTAGTTCATCTGAGTGAACTGTATGCCGTATATCGCACACACCTTGATATGGCTGCCCGTTTATGTTGTTCTGTCTCATCGCAAACAGTTCGTATGGATCAACCGTATGCCCTCCATCGCACACGCAACTAAAATCTGAACCGTGTTTGATGTATCCTTCATCACAAACGTTTTGCATCTTTTTTTATGGTTTTTAAAGCATCGTTTGCGATTAATGTATCATACACAGTTTCGTCAAAGGGTCTCTGATCGTAGTGTCGTGTTAGCAGCATCATGCAGTAGTGCTATCTTCCATCCAAATCTAAGTCGTCGCCTCCTACTCTCCGTTCTCCCTTCCCATCATCACTACTAGAGACTACTGGTTGGGCTAAGTCCCAACACTGGGCGATGAAGGCGGCGGCAGGGGTGGCACTCCTCTCCTCCTCCCACCTCCACCATGGCACCACCACCACCAAGCCCCTCCTCACCGGCGCCACCACCATGGATCAGCCTAAACACCTAACACCTTCTCACGGATGGCCTTTTGCACTGTCCTGGTCTATCCATGGTCGAACAAGTTCGCAAGCGCTTTGGCTCCACTGTGCATTTCTTTCATGCACCATTGATGAGTGGATTTTATGCATACCTTTTAGAGTATATTCTAGTTCCGAAATCCCTCATATCATATCCATATAACATTCATGTCTCAAATGCATAGTTTTCCGTATTTACTTGTTTTACAAAGTTTGTTGGACACTTTTTATTTTTTTTTAATTTTTGTTAGTTTTACTTTGTTTTGTGGTCTCTGTAGTTGTGTTGACATGTTCATGGACTTGGGCATCAAAAGAACCAGGTTGGGGATCAAATCGGAGAAGTTCAAGGCACCAGATCAAGGCCCTTTGGAGATTTTGATGATTTCACATTTATCAAATGTCCAAATTGAAGGTCCAAGGCCTCTGACACATCGGGCTTTTTGCTAGCAATCCAACAAACCCAAGAATGTCAAAATCAAAGTTCATATGAAGAAATGACGAACAAAATATGGAACAGCTCCTGAAGTCCAGAGTGAAGTACGACCTTCCATATGAGCGAAGCTGCTCGTATGGATGGTCGTATGACCTCCTGATAGCTCCGAAAATCATCAATAACCATGTCGATTGTGCTTCGATTTCGCCCTCGTTTTCCCCTACGGGATCCTTGACGACCAAGGCTTGTATTGGATGTGGATTTGGATCCCCTTGAGCCCTTGGATGAAAGGGAGGAGGCTAGATCATCGGAGGACACCCGAGGAGGACTCCTATATGAAGACCTCCAACCGTAGCACCGGATAATTCCATCTCCATCCTCAACAAGTCTCATCTACGACCACCACACCTCCACTGCAGCAACTCCACAATAGAGAGAAAGGCCAAGCCAAGGAAGAAGGAAGCGAGGAGGCGCTTCCACGTTGGCGACGGCCGAAGGGCCAACGCCCTCTTCATCACCGCTTCATATGTTTCTCCATCTCCAACTTCGTGTTGGCTTGCAACTCATCCCTCATCTCTATGTACTCCATCATCATGTTTGGGTAATTTAATTAGTTCTTGAGGGAACAAGATGAACTCTAGTTTGTGCTAGTACCGATTGTTTTGCGCTATATGATAACCTCTTTGCATGTTTATGTTAATAGTCTTCTTGATGTTGGGTGAAGTCGATCATCCAACATATGCCAATTTTGGACGGAAGGTTACTACTGTTGGCGAACCGGCTGGTTGCAGAGGTGGGTGGTGTGATAGGACCTATCTCCCTTAGTCCCGGATAGTTGCAGCAGGGGGTAAACAGAGACCATTTTGGTTGTGTCCACATGACCGTTCCCCCCTTAATCACCGTTTGATAATCAGAGTGGGGAAGAACGATGGTGGCATATGTGATACACGGTTGCCACGTGTATGCACTGGCTCCGCCCATAAAGAGAAACATACAAAGTGGCTTAGTATTCATAGAACGTACGGGTAGTGATAACTCTGAACACATCGAGAATGCTCTTATTACTCAAGGCCCGCCCCTTTATTTTATCCTCGTTTTATTTATATTTTTTTACCTTCGTGTAGTTGTTTAGTCAAAACCACCCTTATTATCGTTTTCGCTAGCAATCGACGAATATACTATTTTCATATAACGCTCTGTGTGTGAACATAGCCACGTAAGTGACGACATAGCAGCGGGGTTGGTAGTTACCTGTGCAACAACCCTCCCTATGGAATCGACATACTCTACTTACCGCGAATTGCATAGCCCTGTGCCCTTGCAGGTCATCAAGTTTTTCTGGCGACGTTGCCGGGGAGCAAAAGCGCTCGGTTATTGCCTTTCCGCCAACACATAGTTTATTTTGTTACTTGTTATTTATCTTTCAATTTTTCCCTTAATTCAAAAAGGCCTTATTTGATTAATACGATAGGAATACCATGTGAATAAAAAAACATAGGAAGCGAGGTAATATGCATCTCAAATCCTGTAGGGAAAGAGATGTCGTTTGATTTAGGATTTGATTTTTTTCCACTGGGTCTATGCTAAGTTTTCTTTTCTTTAAAATGTGAAGGAATAAGATTCCTATCCTTTAGCATTCTTACAAAATCCATGTAAACCAATGGTGGCCTTAGTTAGTAGAGAACCTCTTTATGATTTCTATTAATGCAAATCAGGTGCAAACCCTTTTGCTCAAAAGAAAATTTTGAATATTGATGTGACCCTATTTCTATTTCTAATGGACCATAATCTACATTTCTTTTCTCTTGTTCCGAGAATTTTAGCCTGCAATGTACTCCCTCCTTCCCAAAATATAAGGCGCGATTGACTTTTTACGGTCTTTGATGCACGACTTTGACCACTAATATATATTAAAATATATGGATTGAACATGTATAAATGGCATCGTCGTATTTGTCTTGCAAAACAATTTTATTTCATAGTATGCATATTAATTTTATAGACATATAATACATGAAAATCATAGTCAAAGTTGTGCCACGAAGACCAGAAAAGTCAAACCCGGCCTTATATTTTGGGAAGGAGGAGTAATACCAGCACTAAATACAGAAAAGGTAAAAATCAAAGGCATGTGAAAGAACTAAAGAAGCGTCTGTACTGTTGTGTTCAAAAAAAAAAGCAAGGGAAACGTGTAAATATAAGAAAAATGTCAACAACAAAAAAACGTGTAAATATAAGAAAAATGTCAACAACAAAAAACGTGTAAATGGCCGGGCACTGTCAAGGTCAGTCTCGTAATTTTAGCTCTCCACCAATCCCAAATCGCCGTCATCCTACCCTGTCCCAGCCTCTCCCTCGCTTCGCCAGAACGGAGGGACAAAGTTTAGAAATCGCCCCCCGCAAATTCCCCAATTCTACCGACCAAACGCCCCTCGAGTCGTCCCTCCAAATCATAGCATCCGGCCGGATCTATCCGACGACCATTTTTGGTTCGATTCCGGAGAAGGTCCGGGGCTCCTTGAAGCGATGGATCAGCGGGCGAGGTATCCTCCCGGCATCGGCAACGGCCGCGGCGGGAATCCTAACTATTACGGCCGTGGCCCGCCGCCGACGCAGCAGCATCAGCATCAGCAGCCGCCGCCGCAGCAGCAGCAGGCGCAGGGGCAGCGGCAGTCGCAGCACTCGCAGCACCACAGCCAGCAGCTTCAGCATCAGCAGTGGCTTCGGCGGAATCAGACCGCTGGCGAGGCCGCCGCGGGCGCCGCCAGAGCCAGCGACCACCATGCGCCGGCTGCCGCGGGTGACGCCGATTTGAGGTAAGAGAGGCGCGGAAAGGCTTTGCCTATTGTTTGGTATTGGTTCAAAATGCTCATGTTTTGATTTGATTCGTTGACTTGGGATAGGTGTGTACTACTGGTTAGGACCCGGGGTTTAGATAGGCTGAAAGTGCAGCATGGGTGAAACTCGTGTACTTTTGGTGGTAACGCTGCGAGTGTTTCTGTGCTTTTAGTGGACTAGTGCTGCTGGATAAGGGAATTACAGTCTCCAAGCATGAATTATCTGTAGAGCGTGCCCCTGGGTATTCTGTATTAATCCCTGGGACCAAGCGTGGCATCTTCTGGGATAGTGCAGAGCCTGTCTCTGGGAGTAGTTCTGTTTAATTGACTGTTTTCAGATAACTGCCGAGCAACTAACAAAACGTGCTCGTGTGCATATTTTCGAGGCTATGTATAGCTGTGGATGTTGTCTACTGAATATGTGGTAGGGCTACCGCATTGGGCGAATTAATGGCTCTTTTTGGTCCATGATGACGGCCACATGGATGATTGATGTGTCCAATTAGTTTCTTTGATCGATGCTAAGTCCCTGTTTGGAACAGAGGGAAAATGTTGGACTTTTAGAGGATAACATTTCTATATATAGGAAAAATTCCTTTGGTACCATTTGGAACAGGAATTGCAATCCTACACTCCTTTGAAATTCTTCTGGAATGAGGCATTCCATAGGAATTTGGAAGGAAACCAAACGTGAGGTCCTATCTCATGTTTTCTTCTCTTTGTGTCTACCGTTCCTGCGTTTTTTTCCTGCATCACATCCAAACAACAGTCGGATGTGGCATTTTGTGATTTGGTGGTTGGAAAGGCATATAAAGCAGTCTTTTGAAGTGAATATCCTGGATGTAAATTTTCAGGAGGTTCCTAACATAGTTGTCCACAAATATGGTTCCCCTAAGTAGAAAAGAACCACTGTTGAACTGTTCTTCTAACGTAGATGATATACCCTAGATATTGGTAGTAGCTTAAGTTATGCTTTTGCAGTTCGCAAGACTGGAAGGCCCAATTGAAGCTTCCACCTCCAGATACACGCTACCAGACCGAGGTATTTTTATACTAATATTTTCCTTTTTCTTGTCAAGTGCTGCTCTCATTCTTGTAAAGATTTGGCATGCAATGCTATATTTTTGCATGATCTATTGTCTTGCTTTATATGTTTTCTTTTAACGTTCTGGTTGTCATAAGTTAGAAATAGAACTAGGTTCCAATAATAACTTTTAATGTCCAAGCACATCGCAGTCAGATATCAGTATTAGAAGATTACTATTCGGTATTGCTCGTGGAAGGAAAAGGCAGCTGATAGTGTTCTTGGTTTGGAGAACATGCCAGTCGTATACTCCTACTTGGTCATTCTTGGGAGGCTACCCTGTTCCATTTTATGTTCTACAGTTCAGATTCCACACATAAAAGAAAATCATCATATTTTATAGTTATTATTTGCTAAATCTTGCTGTAGATTTGAATCTCGCATGCGGTGTTTGAGTTCATCATATAGTTTGCCCTCAATAGTCACACAACAGCACAATCCATGTAGCGAAATAAGTTCTCTTTTAGAATGTTCAACTTGTCAAGACTGATCTACCTTCTTTCCCAAATACCTTGTTGGACGAGTTAAATGTCAAGTTTAGCTTATCTTGTAGCATTATTATTTGTTGCTTATGTTCTCATTCTCCTGCTAAGTTAGTGTCTTCTTTTTCTTCATTTTTTCTCTGTACAGGATGTCACTGCAACTAAGGGAAACGAATTTGAAGACTATTTTCTGAAGCGTGAACTTCTTATGGGCATATATGAGAAAGGATTTGAAAAACCGTCTCCTATCCAAGAAGAAAGCATTCCTATTGCATTAACCGGCAGCGACATTCTTGCAAGAGCAAAAAATGGAACCGGGAAGACTGCTGCATTTTGTATACCTGCGCTAGAGAAGATTGATCAAGACAAAAATGCTATTCAAGGTTTCTTCTGGACTAGTTACTGTTATTTTGCACATGGAATTCGTGAAATTACGTACATAGAGTTTCTAAAATTATGCAACGATCAAACATAAGCATATTCGAACTGATCATACCACCCTTACCTTTTGTTTCTTATATTCAGTTGTTATATTGGTCCCCACGAGGGAATTGGCTTTACAAACATCACAAGTCTGCAAGGAACTTGGGAAACACTTGAAGATTCAAGTCATGGTCACTACTGGAGGAACAAGCCTAAAGGATGATATTGTCCGTCTTTATCAACCTGTGCATTTACTTGTGGGGACGCCTGGTCGTGTTTTGGACCTTACGAAGAAAGGCATTTGCATTCTGAAGGACTGTTCAATGCTTATTATGGATGAGGTATTTGAAGACTTGTTGTAGTTGGCATTGCTTGTATTTTAAATTAGGGCACACTTTGTCTTTCAAAGACCTTTCATAAAGAACCTTTTTGGCATGGCATTCTACCACTGCTTTTTTAAAAAAAAAATATTTTACAAAACACTACATTTCACAGAGGGAAAATGAAATAGGAATGTATATCAGCAGATGTGTTCTCCACCTTAAAATTGTTTGTTGCTAGTTCATGAGATAAGTTATCACTTCTCCATTCCAGACTAACTGGATTAAGAAATTGCCTTTTTACATGGAGAGATTCGATGTCGACAATATGTCCTGAAGTTGGTCTGCATTTGATCATGCCCTTAAGCTGGTTGTCCACCTGATAATTTGTCCTACATGCCCTACAGGGGATTTTTACAAAAATCAATTTAGTTATCCATTTAAGGTGCATATGAAAAAATATGCAGTTTGCCCCTTTTTAGCTTTGCCCCCTGCCAGGCACTGCTGAAAGACATGAGGGAGCTCTCTTGAGGGTTTGCTCTGTCCAGAGTTCTCCCAGGTCGTCTCTGTCACCCCTTCCTCTAAATCTGCTCCAACCTATATGAATCTATTTCTCTATTGATTGGTCAAAACCAAAGTTGAATCGAGGAAGGAGGAGGCAGCTTGAACTTTTAGAAGCAGCCGAGCACAAAGGTAAGCAGCGCCAAGCCGTAGTACGGAGCCGATGAGGGAAAGGGATGTGGCACTGGCCTGACGCAGGGGAGAGCCGTGGCTCTAGGTCTGGTTTGCCTCTTTGGATTTGTAGTATTTAGTGAGTAGGTGATGGTGCAGAGTCTTGCCACCCCGTCGTGACGCTTGACTTGGTCCGCTGACATGACCTGTCCATGCATGATCTTTGTGGCATGCTCATCGCTGCCTCTATGTATTTGCTGGTGCGCGGTTCTGTCTTGGGTGAGTGAGCGAGATAGAAGGTGAGGGTTGTGCACACGAGAGCCAGTGGTGGTAGTTGCTCGTTGTGTGGGCTTGCTGCCTGGTGGGGAGGACTTGCTGGCTAAGCAGCGTCTGTGAAGGGCCTAAGCGATTTCCAGAGGGGCTTAAGGGTAACTTCCAATCCGTTTTAATGTGAGGGGCCTAGCCAGTTATTTTCATATTGAATAAAAAAATCCTGTGGGGCTTATGATCAAAGGCAGATCAACTTGTGTTGTATCCCTGGGTAAATACTCTCACAAAGCTCACATAGATGGAAAACGGAAAAAAATATGATCAGTGGGAGTATATTTAATCTCATTTTGTACTATTATGTATGGTGTATGGATTCGTGAAATAAACAACTTCAGAAGGTTAATTTAAATTGGTGTTATAGTTGTAGATTTGTCCTTTAATAAGAACATGTTCTTACAAGAAATATTTGTTTTTCCTGTAGGCAGACAAGCTTCTTTCTCCTGAGTTCCAACCTTCTGTGGAGCAGTTAATTCGATACCTTCCATCGAGTCGACAGATTTTTATGTTCTCTGCAACATTCCCTGTGACTGTCAAGGCTTTCAAGGACAAATATCTGCCTAAACCCTATGTTATTAATCTTATGGACGAACTTACACTGAAGGGAATTACCCAATTCTACGCCTTTGTTGAAGAAAGGCAGAAAGTCCATTGTCTGAACACTCTTTTTTCCAAGGTTTTTCCCATGAAATCTTTTAGTTGATTCCTACATGTTTAGTCACGTTTTGTGACTGGTCGCAATCTGTAACTAATTTCTCCAATTTCCATCTCAATACAGCTGCAAATTAATCAATCTATAATATTCTGTAACTCCGTAAATCGTGTTGAACTACTGGCGAAGAAGATCACAGAGCTTGGTTACTCTTGCTTCTACATCCATGCTAAAATGCTGCAGGATCATCGTAATAGAGTATTCCATGATTTCCGTAATGGCGCATGCAGGAACCTTGTGTGTACAGGCATGGAACTATACCTTTTACCTTCTTAGGTGCTGCCTTTACATTTTGGCTGAAGGACATTATTCTGTGGCCATTTATTTTTTTAGTACTATACCTTTCTGAACTGTAGGCCTTATTTACTGCCTTACTGGCGTTGAAGTTTAGGCTATTCACAGCTTGCTTGCTTGTGGTCCAAATACAATGCAGTTTCTACAGTGAAGAAATGTTTTTTCTCATGGAGCCACTTGTGTAGAAGTCAGCAAATGTAGTTAGTATCTGACTTGTTCAAATGCACATTACATTAGTGATTATTTGATCTGTTTGCATCTAATGGAAGAAATGTTCAATAGACCTTACAATAGCATGTGGTTTAGAAATCAATAGTATTCTAGCTTTTAGAATAAAATTGAAGTTTCACTGCTCTTTGCATTTTAATTAATTAATTATTACTTATGGTTAGTGATTTATTAGTTTTGACATTTTTTTATCAAGCTGGGTGGGTCATTTGGTCTCCCTTTTCTAACCTTTCGTATTTTTCCTTTGCAGATCTTTTTACAAGGGGAATAGATATCCAAGCTGTTAATGTTGTTATCAATTTTGATTTCCCCAAGACCGCTGAAACCTATCTCCACAGGGTATGCAGTTTAATGAATTGGCATTAGTATTTTGGTGTTCAAGCTATGACTAGTTCCAATGATGCATATAGTTGTTAGCTGAATAATCCTCTACTAAGATGATATGAAAGACATTTTCATTTTAGTAGATATGGAAATTGGAAAATGAACACATCTTGCCTATCAGGAGTTCAGGAGTGTAATGTTATATCCTTATTAGCATCTCTTTTAACATGGTGCATTTCGATGGCAAATTGGCAAGATGTCGACTTGTTTCTGTGTTTAAAATTGCATTGAAAAATGTATTTTTCACTTGCAGGTTGGTAGATCTGGGAGATTTGGCCACCTTGGCCTGGCTGTGAATCTGATCACCTACGAGGATCGTTTTAACTTGTATGCAATTGTTTACAAGACTGCTATAGCTTTTTCCTATCACCCCTTTTTTCTGCCATGACTTTTTTTTTGCCGTGCACAGGTATCGGATTGAGCAGGAGCTTGGAACTGAGATAAAACCCATACCTCCTCAGATAGACCGGACGATATACTGCCAATAGTTATCTGGAAGATTAATCTTGTATGCCCCACCCTGGAAGTTATAAGACAACTTGTGTAAATAGCAGCTCATCAGGTATGTTTGCTTATTTGTTTATTTCTTTTGCATCATTGCATGTAGTGCATCTGCCTCCTATGGACTGCTCCCTCCGTTCATAAATATAAGATGTTCCAACTGTTTTCTGAATTGGATGTATGTAGAACGTCTTAGTGTGTTTATTCACTCATTTCAGTCCGTATGTAGTCCATATTGAAATATCCAAAACATCTTATAATTAAACGGAGGGAAGTATCATTTTTCTCTTCAAAATAAGGATTGTGGCTGTTGATACTTTTCCAATCACGATCCACTTCATATAGCAGATATAGGGACTGAAACAGAGGTCACGTTCTTCATAGTTACACAATTTTCCAAAATTTATTGGGGGACCATTAAGAGTACTGGTTCAACATGCACCTGTACGCTATAAAATAGTATTACTCTATTAAGAAAGTTTTTTGTACTTTGATTAATTGATTTACCAGAGTATTGGTGCGAATACTCCTGGTAATTTATCATTCTGTTGTATCATACAGAATTGCGTTTTCTGAAGTATTTTGTGTTGTACTGGTTACTTTTTTTATCAACTGATCTCGATTGATGTTGCAATGGGATTCCGGGCATTGATTGTGCCATAACTTCAGCCTTGTGTTTGCAACACCTTGCTCTACTTTATCGAGTTCTTCAGTTGATTGCCTTCTATTTACGATGCAGGTTTCATTTACGTGATCTTTATGGTGTATCTTAAGTTGTTTTGGGGCGCTCTGGGACAGGTGAAAGTGTAACTAGCTCGTCTAATTTCCAGCGGACCATGTGTGTGGATGTATCATGGCTAAGCTAAAACTTCCAATCACTGACAATAGTTAATGCTGCTAACCAGGTGCCTGTTCCGAGACTGCTTTCCCTAAAACTGAAAGATCTCCTTTTCTTTTGACAATGTATTGGCTGGCTAGCTTTTTGTACAGGGCATTTTAACGCTGGTATTTCTTTGAGTTGCGTGACCTTGGCATGCACAGATGGATCATTCCACCTGGGCCAAGCTGTCACGACGTATCTGTGTCAAGATCTAGGGGTATGAACCGCACAATTCTAGTACTTCTGCACTTGCGTATGCATTCTGATGTGCCACATTTGTAATTCCTAGATTCGAATTGGTGTACAAGGAGTGTTTGTTCGCTTCAAGATTTCTGTTTCATTCGCTCTCTACATGAGAATGTGCCATGCGATGTTCTTGTTCTGGCCGCTTGCTTTCAAGCGGAGGTGGATGTGCTGGCAATTCAAGTTGAACCTTTATATTCTGTGGAAATATATATTTGCCGATGCTTCTCCAATGATAACATTTCAGTAATTCCTTTTGGGCAAGCGTACCATAACTCGTTCCTACTATGTCTTGCTGGGTGCACTTGTGATCCATCGAAGTATGACAAGTGGGTTGACCAGTCCTCGCGGCCCCAATGCCACACTGGAAATGGGAGATGGCTGGTTGAATATGTGCTGAGCACAGGATGAAGTTTTGTCTGCCATCCAAAGAAACAAATTCTGGATGTTGATGATTTTCATTGGTTCTGGCGAAATATGTATAATCTCTGCCCCTGCCTCAGTGAAACCCTGCTAAAAGGAGACGGGGCATATAGTATTCAATTCATGCTTCAACCAATTAATCCAAAGTTTTGATTTAATGGAAAAGGGTGGGCAATATATTGAACATATACTTCCTCTGTTCACAAATATCCCCCCTGTAGAGAAATATAAGAGCGTTTAGATCACTATTTCTTTATAGAAGGAGCATAAGATGTTCCAACTTTTTGTGATTTGGATGGTGTATATAGACACGTTTTAGTCTGTTTACTCGCTCATTTCAGGTTGTCTATAGTCCATATTAAAATATTCAAAATATTTTATATTTTATATTTATAAACGGAGAGAGTAGTACATAAGCGAGGTAGCTTAGCGCATGAATATAGGAGGAGGTGATGTGCGCGGAGAGGAAGTATCACCATTTTGACAATGATGATCACAAACTCCCCTTTCTAGTGTAGATTAGCAAAATAGTAATAATTTAAACAACCAAGTACATCATTGATTTTACTCCACAAAAGCTTTGATTAACATAATATAAAATGAAATTACATTATAGGGAAACACAAACATGATCTTTAATCAGACAGCAAATGAATCAAATAAGCATATCACCAAGATATATGTTTAGAACTGAGCTTGAATATGGTCAACAATCTTCTTGTCCACCTGGAAGGCTTTGGCAATGATATCATCTGAGATGGACGGCTTGGATCCAAACACCGCATTGGTTATGGTGATCACTCCAGGGTTCTTGCTGCTCAGCGCCGCAATGGCTATAGCTTTTTTGGTTCCGCAGTTGTACTGAAAGTGAATTAGCCCTTGTGGAAACACAAAAACATCCCCTTTGTTAAGAACTTTTGAGAACAACTTGTTCTCGGGGTTCGAGGTCACGAAACCAACATAGAGTGAGCCTTCTACCACCGTCAGGATCTCAGATGCACGGGGGTGGATGTGGGGTGGGTTTTGACCATATCGAGCATAATCAACCCGAGCCAAGGAGATGCCCAAAGTGTTCAGCCCAGCAATATGCGCCACATTAACCGCCGTTACAGCGGAGCCTTGCTTGTTGCTCGTGTTCCCGGACATGTGAAGGCCAGAGAAGAAGAAGTCTTCTACCTCTGCAGCCTTCGGGTCCTTGCAGGCAAATCCATTGACAAAAACTGCACGCACATTACATGATATTAAAGAGTTAACAACTATGATTGGCATTGATAATTACAGCAAACATTTCACCACACACGTACGCATGTGTGGTTATACATTACCTTGGGATGTCCTGTCAGCGACGCAGAAATCCTGGAGCTGGCTCGGGTCCGGGGCACGAGCACGGGAAAATGACAGAGCCAGAAGGGCAATGAGGAAGAACTTTGCCGCCATTCGAATGTGAGCGTTGATTCTCACTTAATTGAGTGTGTTTAATGTCTAGGGAAAGTGCTAGTGATTGTGCTGATGCTGCACGGTGATGCCTCGAAGGGTTGTAGGAGGCTCTTATATATAGTGATTGAGGAAAAGGAGGATCGAAAAGCATTGTGTTTGTTCTGTCGGGGAGCATGTGGATATGAAGGAACTGTTCTTCACTAGTTCCCAAGTGAGCAACGAGGAAGCAGTCTAAAACGTGTTCCTAGCAGGCCTGCCTGAGACGGCCAACTAATCGATTGATTAGTTCTTTTCATTTGTACTCCTACTTAGATATGCATGGTTTGATCAAGTCACGTTCGTGTTTCTGTTGTCGTAGCTCTCTCGTCTGAGGCGATGCTGCCATCAACCTTAGGTTTAAACACATTATTAAAGTGCTCGGTTTTGCTAACTGGCAAACACCACTCTGATCCTGCGCACGGAAGCGCCCCATCATGCTTGCGATCTGGTATTGCCTGCGATCCCTTTGCCTTTCAGCTCCCAGACTGCCAGACTCTCAGGAGTAAAAAATAGGAAAGAGGTTCAACCTTAACCTGAATTCCATGCACCCAAACGGCGCCAGTCTTTCCGCTCCCAACCCATACAAAACGGCGAATGGAGCGTTCCCCGAGCAAGCTCCTCCAGGCGCCAGCGGCGGTGAAAAGACAAGAGCTTCCTGTTCATTTACCCCACGCGTGACATCCGCTGAGGACGGACTGCATCGCCGATCTCGCGGATCACGAAACCGGTGCACGGCGACCGACGACGACGGAGCCAGCCCAGCCCAGCCGATGCGGACGGGACAAAACGAAACGCAACGCGGAGGGTCTCATCACAGGGCTCGTCGCCCAAAACGAAAGCCCGTCCCGTTCAATCACGCCGGCCAAAATGCTCGCCGTCCTGGCCACTCCACCGCGCGCGCATTTATTAGCACTCCGCGCCCCTCTGCGACGCTCGATCGTCCCCCACACTCCCAGCGCAGGACCTCTGCCCTTGGCAGTGGTTTTTTTGGAGCACCCCTCGTCGCAGCCTGCGCCAAAATCCGAGCCGCGCCCGTGTGGCAGAGGACTACTGCGAGAGCAGCAGCAGCCACCCTCATTTATGGCGGCCACCCTCCGGTGTCGTCGGGCCTTTCCTTCCTCCTCCCGTCCCGGCCAGGCTTACGTGTTCTCATCAACTACCGGTCCTGCCCATCACTGGCGCTGTTGCCTGCGTCGTTGGCGCGGACTGTGCTGTGCTGTGCATGATCGCCAGCGAGTCCCACGCAGGGGGGTGGATCGGCAGGAGCGGCGACGTAACCGGTCTCGGCCATGCGAGCATCCGGGTTACTGTTCTCTCTTGTTCGGTGATGGCGTTCCCATTTGTACGAATATTTTGCGTTTGACCCGCGCCGGCCCTTTCCTGTTTCAAGAAGGAAAAATATGGACAGGTCAAACGAGATGTTGAAAGGAACTGTGCTGTTCTTCCACGAGAGGTGTTTTGGTTTGTTGCGTTTGATCTGCATCATGGTTTGCTCCACAGACCATTGCAGGGATGTCTTTGGGTAGGTTCCGACAGTTCATTGAACTGTCGAGGTCTTGTTTGGGCAGTTGGGACAAAGGTGTAAAGAACACGAACCCTACATGATTTACTTTGGGGTATAACAGTGGATCGTTTTTGCCACAAGAATTTTTCATCTATTCATCAACTGTCAAGATAGTACAAAGGACACCAGGAGTAAAAACTACATCCAGATCTATAGACCACCTAAAGACGACTACAGACACTGAAACGAGCGAAAGACATACCATCGTCATCGGCTCTCTCTCACTGGGGCTGGACAAACTTTGTTGTAGTAGACAGTTGAAAAGTCGTCGTGCTAAGAGCATCTCCAGCCGTTGCCCCCCCCCCCCCAGGCGGCTCAAAAAATCGCCGCCTGGGGGCGAACCGACACTAAAAATCAGCCTGGGGACGATCTGGTTCCCAGCCGACGCCCCCAGGGTCGGCCCCAGGCGGCTGTTTTTAAATTTTTTAAATAGTTACTTGTCTAAAATTCGGTGAACGGGACAAATATTCGGCGAAACATTACATTATCTCGACGAATTTAAATAGTTTTTTACATAGATAAAATACTTAAAAAACAAAGCAGGCCCGCGTCTACAGGCCGAAAAACGCGCCGAGAGAGGCAAGGTCGTCGTCGCCGCCGTCGTCGTCCTTCTCCTCCTTCACGCGGACGCCACTGCTGGACCCCTGCCCGGGGTCGCCGTGGTAGACCGGCGGAGGCGGCGCGTCGTCGCCGCTGTCGTCGTTGAGGACGACGACGCCTCCCTCGTCGCGGCCACGGCGCCGAGCAACAAACTGCTCGAAGGCGCGGCGATGGCGCTCCAGCTCCGTCCGCGCCCAGTCTTCGCATGCCCACTTCAAGGTCGCCGCGTCGTCGCGCCCTGGCTCCGCCTTCACGTGGGCGAGCCCTGGCTCCGTCTTTACGATGGCGCGGCCCGGCTCCGTCTTCGTCTTGACAAAGCGGGAAGGAACCAAGGAGGAGGAGGCGCGCCCGCCCTCGTTGATGACGATGTCGGCGCTGCGGGTGCGCCGACCGAGCGGCGTCTCGGCGGTCTCCGCGGGCTCGGCCTTGACGCCGAGCAACACGGACGAGTCGGAGGAGCGGGAGGATGAGCGGGAGGAGGAAGAGGAGGAGCTGGTCCGACATGGCATCCATTGGCCGCTGCTCCGGCGGGGGACAGGGGTGGTATGGTACGTCAATGGCGGGTCGTTGCCACCCTCGAGGTGCTGTAGGACGGCGTGGAGAGTGCGGCCGGGGGGCACCCCACCACAAGCGGTGGCCCTCGCTGTTCTTCGACCCCCGCACCACCGGCGCCCCATTGGTGGAGGCCAGTCGCTGCGCCTGCCGGTTGCTATGTCTTGAGCTTGCGTTGGTTTTCCTTGAAGAGGAAAGGGTGATGCAGCAATAGTAGCGTAAGTATTTCCCTCAGTTTTTGAGAACCAAGGTATCAATCCAGTAGAAGGCTCCTCACAAGTCCCACGCACCTACATAAGCAAACAAGAACTCGCAACCAACGCAATAAAGGGGTTGTCAATCCCTTCACGGCCACTTGCGAAAGTGAGATCTAATAGAGATAATATGATAAGATAAATATATTTTTGGTATTTTATGATATAGATTGGAAAAGTAAAGATGCAAATAAAAGTATATTGAAAGCTTATATGATAAGAGATAGACTCGGGGGCCATAGGTTTCACTAGTGGCTTCTCTCAAGATAGCATAATTATTACGGTGGGTGAACAAATTACTATCGAGCAATTGATAGAAAAGCACATAGTTATGAGATTATCTAGGCATGATCATGTATATAGGCATCACGTCCGTAACAAGTAGACCGACTCCTGCCTGCATCTACTACTATTACTCCACACATCGACCGTATCCAGCATGCATCTAGAGTATTAAGTTCATGAAGAACAGAGTAACACATTAAGAAAGATGACATGATGTAGAGGGATAAACTCATGCAATATGATATAAACCCCATCTTTTTATCCTCGATGACAACAATACAATACATGCCTTGCTGCCTGCTGTAACTGGGAAAGGACACCGCAAGATTGAACCCAAAGCTAAGCACTTCTCCCATTGCAAGAAAGGTCAATCTAGTAGGCCAAACCAAACTGATAATTCGAAGAGACTTGCAAAGATAAGTTAATCACACATAAAAGAATTTAGAGGAGATTCAAGTATTTCTCATAGATAAACTTGATGATAAACCCACAATTCATCGGATCTCGAAAAACACACCGCAAAAAGAGTTACATCGAATAGATCTCCAAGAAAAGGAAGGAGAACTTTGTATTGAGAATCAAAGAGAGAAGAAGCCATCTAGCTAATAACTATGGACCCGAAGGTCTATGGTAAACTACTCAAAACTCATCGGAGAGGCCTTGGAGATGATGTAGAGGCCCTTCGTGATCGATTTCCCCTCCGGTGGAGCGCCGACGAAGGCTCCAAGATGGGATCTCGTGGATACAAAAGGTTACGGTGGTGGAAATATTTTTTCGTGGTCGTCTCTGATGTTTTCGGGGTACATGGGTATATGTATGAGGAAGAAGTAGGTCGGTGGACGCTCGAGGGGCCCACGAGGGTGG
>NC_041383.1:566665202-566712706 GCF_002162155.2 Triticum dicoccoides | reverse complement strand
CGTGGCTGCCTCGCTTGTTTCTTGACTTCCACTCCAAGTCCTCTGGACCACGTTTGTTCCAAAAAGATCGCTCCCGAATGTTTCATTTCGTTTTGGACTCCGTTTGATATCCCTTTTCTTCGAAACACTGAAATAGGCAAAAAAACAGCAATTCGGGCTGGGCCTCCGGCTAGTAGGTTAGTCTCAAAAATGATATAAAAGTGTAAAGTAAAGCCCATAAACATCCAAAACGGGTAATATAATAGCATGGAACAATAAAAAATTATAGATACGTTGGAGACGTATCAAGCATCCCCAAGCTTAATTCCTGCTCGTCCTCGAGTAGGTAAATGATAAAAACAGAATTTTTGATGTGGAATGCTACCTAGCATAATTCTCAATGTAATTTTCTTTATTATGGCATGATTGTTCAGATCCAAATGATTCAAGATAAAAGCTTATAAAACATAAAAATAGTAATACTTTGAAGCATACTAACAAATAATCATGTCCTATCAAAATAACATAGCCAAAGAAAGCTTATCCCTACAAAATCATATAGTTAGGCCATGCTTCATTTTTATCACACAAAATACTCCCTTCATGCACAACTCCGGTTTCAACCAAGCAATTGGTTCATACTTTTTAACGCGCTTCAGCTTTTTCAACTCTTACGCAATACATGAGCGCAAGGCATGGACATAGAACTATATGTGGTATATGGTGGTGGTTGTGAGGACAAAAAGGGAGAAGATAGTCTCACATCAACTAGGCGTATCAACGGGCTATGAGATGCCCATTAATAGATATCAATGTGTGTAAGTAGGGATTACCATGCAATAGATGCACTAGATCTATAAATATATAAAAGCTCAACAAAAAGAAACTAACTGGGTGTGCATCCAACTTGCTTGCTCACGAAAACCTAGAGCGATTTGAGGAAGCCCATCATTGGAATATACAAGCCAAGTTCTATAATGAAAAATTCCCACTAGTATATGAAAGTGACAACATAGGAGACTCTCTATCATGAAGATCATGGTGCTACTTTGAAGCACAAGTGTGGAAGAAAAGATAGTAGCATTGTCCCTTCTCTCTTTTCTCTCATTTTTTTCTTTTTCCTTTCTTTTTTCTCCTTTTTTTTTAATTTTTGGTGGCTTCTTTGGCCTCTTTTTTTTATTTGGGCTTCTTTGGTCTCTCTTTTTTATAAAGTCCGAAGTCTCATCCCGACTTGTGGGGGAATCATAGTCTTCATCATCCTTTCCTCACTTGGGACAATGCTCTAATAATGAAGATCATCACACTTTTATTAATTTACAACTCAAGAATTACAACTCAATACTTAGAACAAAATATGACTCTATGTGAATGCCTCCGGCGGTGTACCGAGATATGCAATGAATCAAGAGTGACATGTATGAAAAATTATGAAGGCGGCCTTGCCACAAATACGGTGTCAACTACATGATCATGCAAAGAGCAATATGACAATGATGGAGCGTGTCATAATAAACGGAACGGTGGAAAGATGCATGGCAATTTATCTTAGAATGGCTATGGAAATGCCATAATAGGTAGGTATGGTGGCTGTTTTGAGGAAGGTAAATAATGGGTGCATGATACCGGCGAAGATTGTGCGGCATAATAGAGGCTAGCAAAGTGGAAGGGTAAGTGTGCATATATCCATGGACTCACATTAGTTATAAAGAACTCATATACTTATTGCAAAAGTCTACTTGCCCTCGAAGCAAAGTACTAATACGCATGCTCCTAGGGTAAGGGTTGGTAGGAGTTAACCATCGCGCGATCCCGACCTCCATTCTTAAGGAAAGCAATTAAAAGAGCATCCCATGCGACAAATTTGTCACATAACTTTTACCATACGTGCATATGCTACGGGACTTGCCAACTTCAACACAAGTATTTCTCAATTTCATAATTACCCAATTAGCATGACTCTAATATTACCATCTTCATATCTCAAAACAATTATCAAGCATCAAATTGATCATAGCTTTTAATGCACTTTCTATGATAGTTTTTATTATACCCAACTTGGATGCTCATCATTCTAGGACAAAATTTATAACCATAGCAAATACCATGCTGTTCTAAAAGAGTCTCAAAATAATATAAGTGAAGCATGAGAGATCAAAAATTTCTTCAAAATAAAGCCACCGCCGTGCTCTAGAAAATATAAGTGAAGCACATAGAACAAAATTATCTAGCTCAAAAGATATAAGTGAAGCACATAGAGTATTCTAATAAATTCTAAATCATGTGGGTCTCTCCCAAAAGTTGTGTACAGCAAGGATGATTGTGGTAAACTAACAAGCAAAGACTCATATAATACAAGACGCTCCAAGCAAAACACATATCATGTGACGAATAAAAATATAGCTCCAAGTAAAGTTACCAATAGACGCAGACGAAAGAGGGAATGCCTTCTGGGGCATCCCCAAGCTTAGGCTTTTTGTTATCGTTGAATATCTTGGGGTGCCATGGGCATCCCCAAGCTTAGCCTTTTGCCACCCTTTATTCCATAGTCCATCAAATCTTTACCCAAAACTTGAAAACTTCACAACACAAAACTCAACAGGAAATCTCATAAGCTTCGTTAGTGCAAGAAAGAAAAACCACCACATAAGGTACTGTAATGAACTCATTCTTTATTTATATTGGTGTTAAACCTACTGTATTCCAACTTATCTGTGATTCATACCCCTACATACTAGCCATAGATGCATCAAAATAAGCAAACACCACACTAGAAGCAGAATCTGTCAAAAACAGAACAGTCTATAGTAATCTGTAACTTTTGAATACTTCTGAAACTCTAAAAATCCTACCAAAATAGGACGTACTATGGAATTTGTCTATTAATATACATAAAAAAGAATAAACGAAAAAGCATGTTTCTGTGATTTATTGAATTTTTTCTCATGAGCGCAAAGTTTCTGTTTTTCAGCAGAATCTAATTAACTCTTACCATAGGTTATCCTATAGGTTCTACTTGGCATAAACACTAATTAAAACAAGAAAACACATCTAAACAGAAAGTAGATGCACAATTATTAATAAATAGAAGCAAAGACATAAAAACTAAAATAAAATTGGGTTGCCTCCCAACTAGCGCTATTGTTTAATGCCTCTAGCTAGGCATAAAAGCGAGAATAGATCTAAGCATTGCCATCTTTGGCATTCAATTTTTTAATGGAGTTATGCTCGGATCCGGGAGGCTCCTTGCATTTCCCTTCATGCTCATAGATCTTTTGATCTAAAGTGTCCAACCGCTTATTGCAAAGAGTAATCAAATTATTCATGCGATTGATATTCCCACCAATATTTTTAAGGGGTTCAACAAATTTTTGCAATTCACATAATTTCTCTAGAATTTGGCTTCCTTCTTGAGTAAAGGGTGATCCTTTTTGTAGGGGAAGTACTCCTACTATCACCTCTATAATTTCATAAGCGAAACTAGGATCAATTTCAACAAAACTACCTTTAGTGGCAAAATCAAGGAGTTGTCTATGGGATAAGGTTAACCCGACATAAAAATTACGAAGTAAAATCTTAAAATCTCCTTCTATATTGCAACTACGATAAGATTCTAGAATTCTAAACCAAGCATCTTTTAAATTTTCTCCCTGTCTTTGCTTGAAGTGAAGTACTTCAAAGTCAGGAGACGAAGGGATAAAGACCGAGCAGGCCATGATAACGAGATAAATAGCTAACACACGAGCACACAAAAAGGCAATCGAAAGAGAGAGGAGATTGGGAAAGAGAGGGCGAATAAAACGGCAAAGGTTAAGTGGGGCAGAGGAAAACGAGAGGCAAATGACAAATAATGTAATGTGAGGGAGATGAGTTTGTGATGGGTACTTGGTATGTCTTGACTTGAGCGAAGACCTCCCCGGCAACGACGCCAGAAATCCTTCTTGCTACGTCTTGAGCTTGCGTTGGTTTTCCTTGAAGAGGAAAGGGTGATGCAGCAATAGTAGCGTAAGTATTTCCCTCAGTTTTTGAGAACCAAGGTATCAATCCAGTAGGAGGCTCCTCACAAGTCCCACACACCTACACAAACAAACAAGAACTCGCAACCAACGCAATAAAGGGGTTGTCAATCCCTTCACGGCCACTTGCAAAAGTGAGATCTGATAGAGATAATATGATAGGATATTTTTTTTTGTTATTTTATGATATAGATTGGAAAAGTAAAGATGCAAATAAAAGTAGATTGAAAGCTTATATGATAAGAGATAGACCCGGGGGCCATAGGTTTCACTAGTGGCTTCTCTCAAGATAGCATAATTATTACGGTGGGTGAACAAATTACTATCGAGCAATTGATAGAAAAGCACATAGTTATGAGATTATCTAGGCATGATCATGTATATAGGCATCACGTCCGTAACAATTAGACCGACTCCTGCCTGCATCTACTACTATTACTCCACACATCGACCGCTATCCAGCATGCATCTAGAGTATTAAGTTCATGAAGAACAGAGTAACACATTAAGAAAGATGACATGATGTAGAGGGATAAACTCATGCAATATGATATAAACCCCATCTTTTTATCCTCGATGACAACAATACAATATGTGCCTTGCTGCCCCTGCTGTCACTGGAAAAGGACACCGCAAGATTGAACCCAAAGCTAAGCACTTCCCCCATTGCAAGAAACATCAATCTAGTAGGCCAAACCAAACTGATAATTCAAAGAGACTTGCAAAGATAACTTAATCACACATAAAAGAATTCAGAGAAGATTCAAATATTTCTCATAGATAAACTTGATCATAAACCCACAATTCATCGGATCTCGACAAACACACCGCAAAAAGAGTTACATCGAATAGATCTCCAAGAAGAGGAAGGAGAACTTTGTATTGAGAATCAAAGAGAGAGAAGAAGCCATCTAGCTAATAACTATGGACCCGAAGGTCTGTGGTAAACTACTCACAACTCATCGGAGAGGCCTTGGAGATGATGTAGAGGCCCTCTGTGATCGATTCCCCCTCCGGCGGAGCACCGACGAAGGCTCCAAGATGGGATCTCACGGATACAGAAGGTTACGGTGGTGGAAATAGTTTTTCGTGGTCGCCTCTGATGTTTTCGGGGTACATGGGTATATGTAGGAGGAAGAAGTAGGTCAGTGAATGCTCGAGGGGCCCATGAGGGTGGGGGCGCGCCCACCTGTAGGGGGCGCGCCCACCTGTAGGGGGCGCGCCGGGCACCCTCGTGGCCGCCTCGCTTGTTTCTTGACTTCCACTCCAAGTCCTCTAGATCATGTTTGTTCCAAAAAGATCGCTCCCGAAGGTTTCATTCCGTTTGGACTCTGTTTGATATTCCTTTTCTTTGAAACACTGAAATAGGCAAAAAAACAGCAATTCGGGCTGGGCCTCTGGTTAGTAGGTTAGTCCGAAAAATGATATAAAAGTGTAAAGTAAAGCCGATAAACATCCAAAACGGGTAATATAATAGCATGGAACAATCAAAAATTATATATTCATTGGAGACGTATCACCAGTGCTGGAAGTACGCCGCCCAGGCCTCGTGGTTGCCGACGGCATACTGCAGGAGGGCCCGCTGCTCCTCTATCACTCTTGATTCATTGCACATCCCGGTACACCGCTGGAGGCATTCATATAGAGTCATATTTTGTTCTAAGTATCGAGTTGTAATTCTTGAGTTGTGAGTAAAAGAAAGTGTGATGATCTTCATTATTAGAGCATTGTCCCAGTGAGGAAAGAATGATGGAGACTATGATTCCCCACAAGTCGGGATGAGACTCCGGACAAAAAAAAGAGGCCAAAAAAAGAGAGGACCCAAAAACAACAACAAAAAACAATAAATAAATAAATGAGAGAAAAAGAGAGAAGGGGCAATGCTACTATCCTTTTACCACACTTGTGCTTCAAGGTAGCACCATGATCTTCATGGTAGAGAGTCTCCTATGGTCACTTTCATATACTAGTGGGAATTTTTCATTATAGAACTTGGCTTGTATATTTCAATGATGGGCTTCCTCAAATTGCCCTAGGTCTTCGTGAGCAAAGCGAGTTGGATGCACACCCACTTAGTTCCTTTTTGTGCTTTCATAAACTTATAGCTCTAGTGCATCTGTTGCATGGCAATCCCTACTCACTCACAATGATATCTATTGATGGGCATCTCCATAGCCTGTTGATATGCCTAGTTGATGTGATACTATCTCCTTATTTTTGTCTTCCCCACAACTACCATATTCTCTTCCACCATAGTGCTATGTCCATGGCTCACGCTCATGTATTGCGTGAAAGTAGAAAAAGTTTGAGAACATCAAAAGTATGAAACAATTGCTTGGCTTGTCATCGGGGTTGTGCATGATTTGAGTATTTTGTGTGATGAAGATGGAGCATAGGCAGACTATATGGTTTTGTAGGGATAAGCTTTCTTTGGCCATGTTGTTTTTAGAGGACATAATTGCCTTGTTAGTATGCTTGAGGTATTATTGTTTTTATGTCAATATTAAACTTTTGTTTTGAATCTTATGTATCTAAATATTCTTGCCACAATAAAGAAAAATTACATGGATAAATATGTTAGGTAGCATTCCACATCAAAAATTCTATTTTTATCATTTACCTACTCGAGGACGAGCATGAATTAAGCTTGGGGATGCTTGATTCGTCTCCAACGTATCTATATTTTTTGATTGTTCCATTCTATTATATTATCCATCTTGGATGTTTTATATGCATTTATATTCTACTTTATATTACTTTTCAGACTAACATATTAACCTAGAGCCCAGTGCTTTTTCCTTGTTTTCGAGTTCCGCAGAAAAGGAATATCAAATGGAGTCCAATTGGCCTGAAAATTTACGGAGATTATTTTTGGACCAGAAGAAGCCCATGGAGCATTGGAGATGGACCAGAAGAGTCCCAAGTCAACCATGAGGGTGGAGGGCGCGCCTACCCCCTGGGTGCGCCCCCTACCTCGTGGCTGATTCGGGGACCCCCCTGACTTGTTCCCGATGCTAACACCTCTTATATATCCCCAAACTTTGATAACAGAACCAAGATTGGGAGTTTCATGCCGCAAGCCTCTGTAGCCACCAAAAACCAATCGGGACTCTGTTCCAGCATCGTGCCAGAGGGGGAATCATCACTGGTGGCCATCTTCATCATTCCGGCGCTCTCCATGATGAGGAGGGAGTAGTTCACCCTTGGGGCTAAGGGTATGTACCAGTAGCTATGTGTTTGATCTCTCTCTCTCTCTCGTGTTCTTGATTTGGGATGATCTTGATGTACCGCGAGCTTTGCTATTATAGTTGGATCTTATGATGTTTCTTCCCCTCTACCTTCTTGTAATGGATTGAGTTTTCCCTTTGAAGTTATCTTATCAGATTGATTCTTTAAGGATTTGAGAACACTTGATGTATGTCTTGCATGTGCTTATCTGTGGTGGCAATGGGATATTCATGTAATCTACTTGATGTATGGTTTGGTGATCAACTTGCGGGTTCAGTGACCTTGTGAACTTATGCATAGGGGTTGGCACACATTTTCGTCTTGACTCTCCGATAGAAACTTTGGGGCACTCTTTGAAGTTCTTTGTGTTGGTTTGAATAGATGAATCTGAGGTTGTGTGATGCATATCGTATAATCGTACCCGCGAATACTTGAGTTGACATTAGAGTATCTAGGTGACATTAGGGTTTTGTTGATGTGTGTCCTAAGGTGTTATTTTACTATGAACTCTAGGGCTGTTTGTGAAACTTATAGGAATAGCCCAATGGATTGATCAGGAAGAATAACTTTGAGGTGGTTTCGTACCCTACAATAATCTCTTTGTTTGTTCTCCACTATTAGTGACTTTGGAGTGACTCTTTGTTGCATGTTGAGGGATTGTTATATGATCCAATTATGTTATCATTGTTGAGACAACTTGCACTAGTGAATGTATGAACCCTAGGCCTTGTTTTGAAGCATTGCAATACCGTTTCCGCTCACTTTTATCGCTTGCTACCTTGCTATTTTTATATTTTCAAATTACAAAAACCTATATCTACCATCCATATTGCACTTGTATCACCATCTCTTCGCTGAACTAGTGCACCTATACAATTTATCATTGTATTGGGTGTGTTGGGGACACAAGAGACTCTTTGTTATTTGGTTGCAGGGTTGTTTGAGAGAGACCATCTTCATCCTATGCCTCCCACGGATTGATAAACCTTAGGTCATCCACTTGAGGGAAATTTGCTACTGTCCTACAAACTCTGTGCTTGGAGGCCCAACACGAGTCTAGAAGAAGAAGGTTGCATAGTAGACATCCCTTTTGTGCTAGCCTTCTTAAGGCAGTCTTGTTTAACTTATGTTTGTACTCCGATATTGTTGCTTTCGCTTACTCTTGTGTATCGAGCTTGTATTCGAGCCCTCGAGGCCCCTGGCTTGTAATATAAAGCTTGTATTATTTTGTGTCTAGAGTTGTGTTGTGATCTTCCTGTGAGTCCTTGATCTTGATCGTACACGTTTGCGTGTATGATTAGTTTATGGTCAAATCAGGGGCATCACAAGCTGGTATCAGAGCTAACTACCTGTAGGAATTCCCTTTAACTCCTTGGCCGCAGTTGAGTCTAGTCTTCGAAAAACTGTTTGACTAACATGGTTGTGTGGCTTATGGGCCCATGTCGCCATTGGGTGGTATTAGGATCTTTTACTCCTCGACCTTTACTCTGGGACTCTGATCTGTCTTCTATTCGGGTTAAATTATTTTGCTAACTCTAACCTTAGGATCTTGTGATCACATCCATCCGGAGATTTGTATTACGCCTTTCTTGAATTGAGGGCCAGGATCTGCTTCACATTGTTCACGGGCCGCAGGATCCTTTTATTGAGGGCACCCTGCATCATCCCCTGCAGATTCCTTGCTCTAGCGGTTTTATCCGACATTCATGTAGCCTTTGCTACGTCTTGTTGTTGTGTCCCTCCATCGCGAGCATGCGTGCCACCTAGTATGTCTAGGATGATCCTCTTGTCCAAACTCCTACTCGCAACGTGTAATTGGCTCTATATATGTATCTGTATGTCCTTAATGACTACTGCTTTGTACATATTGTGCCTTTGCTCATTGTTCAATTTACATCATGAATGACTCCATACACCTGCTCCACCCCTTGTTAAACTACTCCCTGATGTTTTTAGTAGGATGGCTGACGACCCTCCACCTCCACCCTACATTGCCGCAATGATGCAACAGTTTGAGCTGAATCGTCAGTTTATGACTGGGGTAATGGCCCAGTTTCTGAACCAGAATGCTCATCAACAGCCTGCCCCAATAACAATGCCAGAATTCATGCGCCTCAGTCCGTCCATTTTACGCAACTCCACCAATCCTGTGGATGCTGATGATTGGCTTCGTGACATCCTGTTTGAGATGGAGTCAGCTAATGTTGCCCCTGCCAGTTACGTCACCTTTGTGACATTCCACTTGAAGGGTCTAGCTGCTCAATGGTGGGAAAGCCACATGGGTATGCTGCCTATAGAGACTGTAACCACTTGGCAGGAACTTCAGTTAGCCTTCCGTGCACGGAACATTCCTGAAGGTCTGATGGACAAGAAGAAGGAGTTTCGCAAACTCTCACAGGGCACAATGACTATGGATGAATATCAGAGGAAATTTCTTGAATTATCTCGCTATGCTGCGGATGACGTCTGTACTGACGCTCGCAAGCAGGAGAAATTCCATGAAGGACTGTGTACCGATATAAAGCTCGCACTTGTTGCTCATGATTATGCAGACTTTACGACGCTTGTCAGCCAAGCCTTCCAAACTGAAACTGGTCTGACCGAGTACCAGGAGTAACTCAAGCATACTCGAGATGTTGGCCCATCCTCGAGTCAACCTACTCAGAAACATCGAGTCTGGATCACACACAATGTTCATCACCGACCTGCTCCACCAAGGCCGTCTTATGTTGCACCTCGTCTGCCTCCGCCGCTGAGGCAACTAACGATTCAGGGTGGACAGTCCAATGTTGTAGCTCCTCCCCATAATGATGGTTTATGCCGCAAGTGTGGACAGCCAGGGCACCTTGCTCTCAACTGCCGCCAGGGTCAACCCCAAAATGCTTCACATCATCTTGTTGGGAAGGGCCGTCGAAACCATCCCATCAGAAATTGTAGTGCCAGACCGCCTACTATGAGTGGTGGTCAAGTCACCCATGTCAAAATTGAAGAAGCTCGTGAGTCCCCAAAAATCGTGATGGGTACCCTTCGTGTTAATTCAATGTCAGCTTCTGTTCTCTTTGATTCAGGAGCATCACATGCTTTTGTGTCCTAACAATTTGCTCAGTCACATGAGTTATACATGGAGAAATTACCCACTCCTTTAGTGGTTCAATCTCCGGATCCAAGTGGCAAACCTCAATGGTCAACCCTCGCAACCAAATCAAGATTAGAGGTCTACTTTTTTCGCCTTCTCTCATTGTACTCGGACCTTCCAACGTAGACATCATTGTTCATATGGATTGGTTGACAGCCCATAATGCTTTGATCGATTGTGCCGCTAAGAAAGTCCAACTTACACACCCTTCTGGCCAGACAGTCCAATACTCAGCTCGAACAACTCAGGATGCCAAGAATCAGATTTATGTTCTAAATGCATTGAATGCTTCACCTCTTGAGGGAATAGATAACATTCCAGTCGTTTGTGATTTTGAAGATGTCTTTTCCAGAAGAACTTCCAGGAATACCCCCTACTAGAGCTGTTGAATTCATCATAGACTTGAAGCCGGGCACTACTCCTATTGCCAAGCGGCCATACAAGATGCCGCCGCATGAACTCCTTGATCTTAAGGAGGAAATCGACAGTTCACTTCGTCAGGGTTTTATCCGTCCAAGTTCCTCTGCTTGGGGAGCACCTTCTCTCTTTGTCAAGAAGAAGGACGGAACTAATCGTTTGGTCCAAGATTACCGATCTATCAACCAGGCAACAATTCAGAACAAGTATCTGCTTCCTACAATCAACGATCTGTATGATCAACTTCCTGGTTCCTCGGTATTCTCTAAACTTGATTTGAGGTTGGTTTACCACAAGATTCGGGTTCGTGAATAGGATATTCCCAAGACCGCATTCGTTACTCGCTATGGTTCATACGAGTACACCGTCATTTCTTTTGGCTTAACCAATGCTCTAGCAACGTTCTCCCGATTGATGAACTATATATTCATGGAATACCTTGACAAGTTGAACATCTTCGCCTTGTGCTGGAAAAGCTTCGAGAACATCAACTCTATGCAAAGTATTATAAGTGTGAATTCTGGCTTCCCGAAGTGACCTATCTTGGGCATGTCATCTCCAAGGATGGTCTTGCCATCAACCCCGAGCGAGTTCAGGCTATTCTCGATTGGACTCCTCTGAAGAATGTCAAACAATTCAGAAGTTTTCTTGGACTCGACAGCTATTGTCGTCAATTTGTCAAAAACTTCTCCAAGATTGCCAAGCCCCTGATTGGTCTGCTTCACAAGGGCGTCAAGTTCGAATGGACAAAAAAGTGCCAGGAAAGTTTCCAGGCACTCAAAGACAAGCTGACTTCTGGCCCAGTGCTTGCTCCACCTGATACTAAGAAGGACTTCGTCATTTACTGCGATGCTTCACGTCAAGGATTAGGCGGTGTCCTAATGCAAGAGTGCAGAGTGATTGCTTATGCCTCTCATCAATTGCACCCTCATGAAGAGAACTACCCAGTTCATGACCTCAAGCTTCACTACAAAAAAATACACTTCCGTGATGATACGTGTTTGTCACAGTAGGTCACGTTTTCTGTCATGCATGTACATCCATGACGATTTTATGACAGAACCAAGATATTCATACCTATGCTGCCGTAGAAGTGTTCCATGACATTACCAAAATTATCATCATAGAAGTGTCCACTTCCATGACGATAAATCACGCGTCACAGAAGTGCTTTCGTCAAGGGTGACCGACACGTGGCATCCACCGTAAAGGAACACCGTTAAGCTATTGGGTACGGTTTTGGATTCGATAACCCGTTAACAGCCCGGACCAATGGGGATTTTCCACGTGTAAAATCATCATTGGCTGGAGGAAACACGTGTCGGCTCACCGTTGGGACAGATGTCATCCACTCATTGGACCGAAGGCGCCTATGATACGTCGACATGTGGCATGGCCCAACAGAGGCCCATTCTTGTGAAAAGGCCGACCCGTTTGACTTGGTGAAAAGGTGGCTGGCCGGCCCACGGAAAGCATGTTAATGACATGTTCGCATATAGCCCATTTACAGCTCGCTAACCCAGGGCCCGTTACGACCTATCCGAATTAGGCCCAGTAGCGTCATCTGGGCCGTCCAGTATAATTCTAGCCCGTTTTAACTTCCGGCCCATGTATGTCCCATGACGTCTTTCGCCCCATATGAGGCACTTTGTAACTCTTGGCCCATTAACGGCTCGTGGTGAAACTGGCCCGTAATGAACATTGTATCACTTTATACCCATTAATAGCCCATTATTCCTTTGGGCCGTTTCCAACCCATATTATCTTTCAGCCTTCTCAGGGCCCATTTATTCTTGGGCTCATTTCCAGCATTCGGTTACTTATGACCCGTTACTGTCATTTTCTGCTTGTGGGCCAAATTCATCTCGTGGTTACAGTCGGCCCATTTGTGGCCCGTTAATACGTTGGGCTGTTTTCATAGCATCATCAAATACGGCCTATTAACGACTGCCTGTTATGGTCGGCCCATGAACGGACGATTCCAACTCTAGGCCGTTTACGGCCATAATGCGGTCTGTTATTGGCCCATGTTTGGCCAATCGATCATACGACCCGTATAAGGCCCATTGATGATACAACCCGTAGAAGGCCCATTGTGTCTATGGCCCATAGAAGGCCCATTGTTTCTACGACCCGTAGAAGGCCCATTGTTTCTACGGCCCGTAGGAGGCCTAGTGTCACTACAGTAAATATGTAGCCCATGGTTATTGTGGACTAGTTTTAAAAAAATAGGTTATTGCAGCCACTGGCAAACCGCGGAAAAAAGAACCGCACTAACTACAAGCAAACAAATAAACAAGACAACAAGGAAATAAATAAGCAAGCAACTTATGCAAGGATATCATGGCTATTACACATATTACATCCACTGGGCATCAAAGTTCGCCACCAGTGCAAATATAGGGAACGAAGCAGCATATAAACGCCACAGCAAAACAAGTCCAGAACTGAAACCACTTTAGAAGAGCTCAAGAAACAATATCCTGGGTACCCATAATGCTCGCAAGATGCTTAGCAAGCTTATTAACTTTCTCTTGTTTGGCGCTTAAATCCTCCAGCGCTTGCTGTTGCACAAGAAAGTATGCATCCGAATTCTGCAAGGACTTCCTCAGTCCTTCGGCTTCTTGCCGCAGCGCAGCTGACTGATGTCTTTTAGCTTGTAGATGAGACTGAAGAAGCCGAAGTGATTCAGGCAACAAGTTCGAAGAGCTTGTGCCAGCGGTACTGGTCAGTAACTCGAACACTACATCAACTCAGGACTGTGGGGTTTTCTCACAGTCTACAAGATCGTTTTTATCATCTTTCTTAGAGACCAACAAGGTTGTCTCACTATCTTGAACCTTATCCGTATTACTTTCTGTACCATTGCATAGTGGGGTGCTCTTCTCCAATATTCTGTTTGCATACTACAAGAGAAACAAGCAGACACATCACAGGTTTAGCATGTAGTATACGAAACTCATTTTGGTAAACCGGTTCAGTAGTAAGGTGGACAGGATAACAACATGAAACAAACATATATCTATGTACTATGGTCACTGTATTATCCATATCATTTTAGTTTATGTTGCCTAATCAAGATAGAGACACAGTTCAACTCAGATATTTTTAAGACACTGCAGCATAGACAAAATATAACTGTGAGAAACTACACAACATTGGCAACACTTGTAATGTGCATCACATGAGAACATAACTATTTATACAACTGAAACTGAAATCAACATAGAGCAAGAAGTTAGAAAAGCAACCCAGTTAAAGAAATAGGTTTAAAACATACCTGTTGCACCATTGGAGTTTCAATTGGATCCTTCAAATTCGAAAGTAGTTGGTATGAGTGAATTCAGTGGTACAACAACAAAGGAGTATGGACCATAGCTACAGAATCTAACCTGAGAACAGTTGCTCTTCTGCTTTAAATGTGGAGTTTGGGTTAGCTGTGGTGGTCTTCGTGCTTTGGGCACTGAAGTTGCTTTACAAACTGCTCGTGTGGGGCTACTCTGTGGTGGACATGGTGCTTTGTCAACTAGAAGTGGGTTACTATCCACTGGGGTTGTGGTTAGATGGGTTGTAGCTGGTTCTCTGCCCAACGGTGTAAGTGTGCAATCTGGAAGAGTCTCGATTATGTGTGGTGGGCCTTGTTTGTGGGACAGTACAACCATGGTTCTAACTTCATCGACGGGTAGGACTATCTTTTGTGAAGAACGGATTTTTGCTCCCTTAGATACTGCCATCACCCCCTCCAATTCAAATGGCTGATAAACAAGAAAAGAAATTGAACGTGCAGACATTGTATGATAGACAGATGTGGTAATTCACATATAGGTTGTCTAACCAAATAGGACAGCATGACACACTTTCACATATATGATGCCTAACTAAACATGATAGCATGACACAGTTTCAGATATATGATGGATAACTTAACAGGATATAATGGCATAATTCAACATATGATGAGTATCTAAACAAGATGGCATGATAAAACTATATGATGTCTTTCTAAAATAGGTTGGGATGAAATAATTCACATACATGTTGTCTAAGTATACAATGAAAGGATCGAGATGGACCTAGAGGGGGGGGGGGGGGAGTAGGTACAATTACAAATTTTAATTATTACTTAGCAATTTTAGGAAATAATGCGGAATATGAAGGTGAGCCTAACAATTGCAAGTGAGTACTAAGTACTAAGCAAGTAACACGAGCACATAAGTAAGAAGCACAATATGATGTAAGTAAGTGCTGAGAGACAAGTAACCACAAGTAGAGAGTTAGGGTTAGGAATAACCGCAACTCCGGGAGACGAGGATGTATGCCAATGTTCACTTCCTTGGAGGGAAGCTAGTGACCGTTAGAGAGGTGGATGTTACCACAAAGGCACACCAACGCCACGAAGGCTCACCCTATTCTCCCTTTGAGACAACACCACAGAGGCATTTCTCAACCACTAGTGGTAGACCTTGGGGTGATCTCCAAACCCTCACAAACTTTTCTGGGGGTAATCACAAAGGTTGATTCCTCTCCGAAAGACTCCTACCGCCTAGGAGTCTCCAACCTCCAAGAGTAATAAGAACGTTGGGGAAAAGCTCAAGACTTGCTCAAATCACAAATTCCTTTGGTGCAAAGAAGGGGAAGGAGTGGATCTATCACTTGATCGGAGAACTTCTCTCAAATGTTCCTAGATCACTTGGGGATCTAGGATTTGATGTAGGTGATTGAGAGAGAGAGTGAAGAGTGTTCTTGGCAAGCTCAAAGTGAATGGTCCACCTTATCCCGTGGAAGGGAGAGGTATATATATATATAGTAGGTGTGGAAAAGTGACCATTTGGAACACTTAAGTACACATGATAGGTCGGACGTCCGGACAACATCGGATGTCCGGTGGCACAAATAAGTCCGGATGTCCGACAGTCATTGGTCGTCCGGCCGCTGGGAATACATGAGCCACAAATCAGTACACAGGATACGGACATCCGAGACGTGCCGGTCGTCTGGAGCCCGAATGACCGGAGAAGCCCGGAAATCCATAAATATGGTTCTGTGGTGAAAATACCGGACGTGTGAGACCTGCTGGACGTCCGGAGGTCGGACGTCCGGAGTGTTCTGGAAATCTGTAAATATCTTTCTATAAGGGGAACACTGGACAACCGGTGGGAGCCGGACATCCGGACAGCTCAGAGGGACCGGTCGTCCGTAGAGTACCGGACGACCGGAGAGAAAAACAGGAGTTGTGCGTTTTGAGCAAGTCTTTCATTAGATCCAACGACCCCCTCTTAATAGTTCGGGATCCCTATACTCAAGAAACAAACCGTAAACAAAGCTGAGGCTAATGTCTTGTATCTCCATTCTTGAGTTATATGCATTTTTTCCCTAGTCATGATCCACACACGGTCTTTGAGACATAATCCTGAGATATACTTGATAACCATGATTAGTCCCAAGCATACATGTTGTCATCAACATCAAAATATGATTAAGGGCATGATTGCACTTTCAATCTCCCCCTTTTTGGTAGTTGATGACAACATATATGCACACACATAAAAAAATAGGAATCGAAAGGATTTGTTGTGGAGCTCAATAATCAAGAATAAGCAAGGAGTGAGCTCCCCCTCAATATGATACCATAGAGACTAAACATGAAGAGGGCTCCCCCTCAATATGATACCAACACAACCAAATCTCATACACAAGATAATCAAGACAGTAAGCTCCATATAGATTCATCACTCATAGCATAGAACATAAGTTTCGACAATCTCATAACATAAGTTTGATACAAGCTAATCCACAATCATAGCAATGAGTTCGATTACAAGTTAACAAGCTAATATCATAATGAGCTCAAAAACATGCATAGTGCCTACTCCCCCTGGGCATCAAATACCCAAAAAAGGGGGAATCTTAACAACATCAGAGATCATCCTCATCATCATCATCATGAGCACCACTGCCACCAGCCTCGTCGAAGAAATCAGCCCACTCAGGACCCGAGGGGAAACCAAAATCAGAAGGAGGCTCGTCAGGAAGACGTTCATCGTCACTCACATTATACACTCCGGAGTCTCTCAGACGAGCCTTCAGAGCATTCTTGGAAGTGACCATGCGAGTGACAACATTGTGATGTTGGGAGCAATGAAAGGTGAACATCTTCATCATTGCAGAGTGAGCCTTCCCAAGAAAGCGAGCAATGCGCCCAAATGCTGCAGAACTGGAAGGAGTAGAACAGGCAGTATGAGAAGGGACACTAGCTGCGGTACGACGAGTAGGTGCAGTAGGAGGAGGAACATAATCATCCGCCATGTGAGTTGGAATGACCCATCACTCATGCACGTGAGTGCAGGCAATGGGAAAAGAAGCGAAACTCTCGATAAAAGCCTGAAGGAAGGGGGCATGAGGAAAGGGCCGCTTGTGCTGAAAACTAGCGAGGCGGATCTCATGCCATAGAAAGTGTGGAACATTTATCTTCCCTTTGTGGGATGCAAAGAGGTGATGCATGAGATCAATGCAATAGCTACTGCAGGAGCCTTTGTCACCCATCTTGGGATAGATGGTGCGGATGACGCACTGATAGATGATGTAGAAAGGGGAGCGCCAAATGGAGACTTGGTTCAGACCCTTTTGTTTCTCTATGTTAGTCAAAGTTTCTATCAGTTGAGAAGATCCGCACAGACCTCAATGCCCTTGGGCCTATGGTTGGGGTTATCCTTGTGGATTTTGAACCCGGTGTCAGGAAACCCAAGGACAGTAACAAATTGAGCATAAGATGCTGTGAGCACGGTGTCGGAGGTCATCCAAGTGACAGTGTTATTTGGACCAAAATAGCATGTGGCATAGAATTGATGAATGGCAGCTTGGTTAAAGTCATGTTGAAATGCAAATGGAGCGGCAAGATTAGATGACTCAATGAGCTCAATAGCCCCGGATATTTGTCCGGATGAGTGCAAATATGATCTAGGTCAATGCAGACATGGAGACACAAGCCTTTAGGAATGACAATAGTGGTAAAGATGTCGGCTTGGACATTAGTGCGAAAACGACTGTCCTAAGAATCACTAACAACAGTAAACTGATGAACATTGTGACGCAACTTAAGATAAGATGCGATGGGAACCTCGTTGAACCACTTAACATGGCGGCCGAGTGGTAAAGGAGGCTCAAGAGAGATATGACGAGCATCACCGTGGGGTTGCACCAGAGGAGGAGGTGGCTGGAAGGTGGGTCAGCGAATTCCCGGCTTGGGTGCAGAAGTGTGAACATCAACAAATGGAGCCAGTTCCAAATCCTCCAGTTCATCCTCATAGTCGTACCCCTCCGAGGAGGAGTTGCTAGATGAGCTGCGAGGACGGGCGGCACGCTTCCGAGGATGAGCCCGCTCCTGTGAGTCATCGGAGCCACCATGACGATACGTGTGAGACGGCCCACCGGTGACTTGCTTGCATGCGGAGGTGCAATTGTATGTGCTACTGATCATGATGAGGAGATGATGATTACCGTACATAGTAATAATTTCTTATTAAGTAACTAGTATCCTATGCCAACAATAATAAACATATACCACTCAGATATTGTTCTAATGACACGAGTGGTGGCTACTGCCACCATGTATGAGTATACATGACATGGCACGAAAAGATTTGAACTTTGAGTGCATAATCACTACTCCATCATGGAAAGCACCATAGTTAGATGTCATGGTAGCTTTGAGAGTGTCTGTTCTTTTTATGCATTTCATAAGGTGAGCATACTCATGAGTTGAGTGTCTCCCCCTACACATATGCCTACATCAAGACAAGACATTAATTTCATGCATGAATGGGTACTAGATTTCACATAATATTGTCAAGCTCCAAGATACCAAGTTCATGCCTAAGTCGACAAAACCTTACTTCATCCAATGGTTTGGTAAAAATATCTGCCAGTTGCAGATCTGTACAAATGTGATCAATGTGAATATCACCCTTTTCAACATGATCTCTCAAGAAGTGATACCTAATATCAATGTGCTTGGTGCGGAGATGATCCTTGGGGTTCTCAGCAATATTGATGGCACTTTCATTATCACATAGAAGAGGCACGTGTCTATAGGTGATACCGTAATCCTTCAAAGTTTGCCTCATCCATAGTAACTGAGTTGCACAACTGGCAGCAACAATGTATTCATCTTCTGCAGTAGAGAGGGTAATACAATTTTGTTTCTTCGAGGACCAACTTACCAAGGAGCGTCCAAGAAACTGACATGCACCGGATGTGGACTTACGATCCACTTTGTCTCCAGCCCAATCCACATCAGTGTACCCAATGAAATCAAACTTAGCATCCTTGGGGTACCAGAGACCCAACTTTGGGGTGTGAACAAGGTGTCTAAGAATATGCTTAACCGCCTTATGATGACTTTCCCTAGGGGAAGCTTGAAATCTAGCACACATGCATACACTGAACATGATGTCTGGTCTAGATGCACAAAGATAAAGGAATGAACCAATCATAGAGCGGTAAATAGATGGGTCGAAAGGAGTACCATTTATGTCTTCAGTGAGAGAAATTTTGGTTGGCATGGGTGTCTTGCATGGACTAGCATCAGACATGCCAAACTTCTCTAGGATATCCTTGAGGTACTTTGCTTGAGATAAGAAAATTCCTTCTTGAAATTGTTGAATTTGAAATCCGATAAAGAACTTCAAATCCGCATTGAGTGACATTTCAAAATTCTTGGTCATTGAAGCCGCAAACTTCTTGCACAAATGAATGTTAGGAGAACCAAAAATGATATCATCTACATAGATTTTGCATAGGATCAAATCACCCTTGTCCCTCTTAGTAAAAAGAGTGGGATCGATCACCCCTCTCACAAAACCATCATCGAGTAAAACCTTCTTCAAATGGTCATACCAAGCATGAGGTGCTTGTTTGAGGCCATACAAAGCCTTATGAAGTTTATACACATAGTCTTTGTGAATGGGATCAACAAACCTGGGTGGTTGTGACACATATACTTCTTCTTGTAGAGGACCGTTAAGAAAAGCACTCTTCACATCCATTTGATGTAATGTAAAACCATTGAAAGCGGCATAAGCAAGTAAGATGCTAATGGATTCAAGACGGGCAACGGGGGAAAAGGTCTCACCAAAGTCCAAACCTTCAACTTATGAGTACCCTTGTGCCACTAACCTTGCCTTGTTATGGATGATTACACCATTTTCATCTTGCTTGTTCTTGAAAATCCATTTTGTTCCAATGATTGTGCTCAGTAGGTGGCCTCTGGACTAATGACCACACTTGGTTGCGTTCAAAACTGTTCAACTCTTCTTGCATAGCAACGAGCCAATCGTTGTCCATCAATGCATCTTGTACCTTGAGGGGCTCAACACTAGACACAAAAGAGAAGTGAGCACAAAAGTTTGTCAAATGTTTACGGGTGACTCTACCTTCCGATATGCCGGTGAGAATTTTGTCAACATCAACACGACCGGCCACATGAGGCATGATGGAGGTAAGGGTTTCACGAGGTTCAACTTCATGTCCATCATCCACATCCTCAACATATGGATCATTAATGTGTGGTGGAAGATCTTATTCTTCATATTGCATTTGTTGAGGTTCATCATCAATGATTGGACTTTCTTGTTCTTACCCTTGGTGATGATCTTGTTCTTGAGGATTATCATGAAGAGGAACTTGATCATCTTCTTGTACTTGAGCTAAGTGCATCTGTTGAACAATAGGAGTTTGTGGTGGTATGGGTGTCGAAGTAGTTTGATGATGTGTGAAATTTCCATCTTCTTCTTCATCATCATGAGGTTCTTGTTCCATTGGAAGAAGAGCACCAACTCCCATAGTCAAAATGTCTTGAGAGGAATCTTCTTCACCTACATCATTTAGATCAACTTGCTCCCCATGGGAGCCATTAAATTCATCAAAAACCACGTCACAAGTTTCTACAACACATCCATTGGATTTATTGTAGACTCTATAGGCGTGAGAGTTTGATCCATAGCCAACAAATATGCCCTCAATTGTTTTGGATTGAAATTTTCCTAACCGTTCTCTTTTGTCGAGGATGAAACATTTGCACCCAAATACACGGAAGTACTTGACATTTGGCTTGTTCCCAGTTAGTAGCTCATATGGAGTCTTTTCCAATATAGTGCGGAGGAAGAGCCGGTTTGATGCATGGCATGCAGTGTTGACAGCTTTGGCTCAAAAACTATGTGGTGACTTGTATTCATCCAACATGGACCTTGCCATCTCTACAAGTGTACGGTTCTTCCTTTCGGCTACACCATTTTGCTGAGGAGTGTATGGATATGAATATTGATGTTCAATCCCTTCATCACTAAGGAATTCTTCCAAGGTATAGTTCTTGAACTCAGAGCCATTGTCACTTCTTATTGCCAAGATTTCTTTGTCAAACTTGCGTTGTGCTTGCTTGGCAAAATCAATGAAGGTAATCTTCATCTCGTTCTTGGACTTGAGGAAGAACACCCATGTATATCTTGAGTAATCATCAACAATGATAAGTCCATACTTTTTCCCACCAAGACTATCCCATGAAGGAGGTCCAAAAAGATCCACATGAAGGAGCTCCAGGGGCCTTGAAGTAGATACTATGTTCTTGGGTGGGTGCTTTGATTGATGTTGCTTCCCGGCTATGCATGCACTACACACACGATCTTTCTCAAAAGAGACATTGGTTAGTCCAAGGATGTGATTCCCCTTTAAGAGATCTTGAAGATTTCCCATGCCGACATGGGCTAGCCGGAGATGCCATAGCCACCCCTTGTCGGCCTTGGCCATTAGACAAGTTGCATGGAATGTGCTCTCTTTCGAGAAATCAACCGTGTAAAGGTTGCCATCCAACTCTCCAACAAAGGCCACTTCGAGAGTATCTCTCTTAAAGACTTTCACATCCGTTAGTCCAAAGAGTGTATCATAACCAACAGAAGCCAATTGGTGAACAGAAAGCAAATGGTATTTAAGGGACTGGACAATCATGACATTTGCAAGAGACATGTCATTTGTGATAGCCACCTTTCCCAACCCGAGTACCTGTCCTTTTGACCATCCACCAAACATAATGCTCATGAATGGTTGAATAGCTTCCATGAAATCATAGAGCAATTTGCTATCTCCGGTCATATGATTGGTACAACCACTATCAATCACCCATTTTACTCCACCGGAGAAGGCAACCTACACACAATTATGACTTGGTTAGAGGCACCCATTTTGTAATGGGACCTCTCAAGTTAGTCACAAGGGTCTTAGGAACCCAAATAGCATAGAACCGGAATGCATTTCGAGGACCAACAAATTTTGCATAAACTTCTCCATCCTTAGTCTTTCAAAGTACATAGGATGGAGGCATGAACTTTCTTGGTTTGTTGGGAGTGGGCATGCCCCTTGTGGCTTTCCGACTAACAACCTTACCTTTATCCTTGTGCCCTTCTCGCACAAATGTTTCCTTTAGAGGAGTTGTGCACTTTTGAGAGGACGTCTTCTTCTTGCTTGTGCTTGGGTCAAACCCAAGTCCCTCTTTGGCAAACACCTCATTGTGTTGGCTTAATATCTCATTAAGGTTCTTTTGTCCTTGAGCACATGTCATGAGACCTTTCTCGATTTGAGCCTTGAGAAAGCGATTTTCCTCAAGAATAGATGCTAGATCACTACTAGAGTTAGTAGTATAAGCATCAACATTGATAATAGGAGAAGAGTAAGCCTTGGCTAGAGTTTCAAGATAAGTAAGTTTGAGCATCTGAAAACTCTTTGCAAGAAGGGTGCGCTCTTCTTCCTTAGTCTTGAGAGACACGGATAGAAGCTCACAATCCTTAGAGAGAGAAGCATGAGACTTCACAAGATTACTTTTATCATTCATCAAACCTTCGCAAGAGTCAATAGCCTTTTTCATGGAGGCAAGATCATTAGTATGAACATCAATATTTGCACCAATTTTTAAGCATAGTTCATCATTTCGTGCTTCCTCATATTGGACTTTCCACTCAAGGATTTCACATTTTTCCTTTTCCTCGATGACGAGGGTTTTGAGTTCCTTAATGGTGATGGTGTGCTCACTCACCATCTCCATAAGCATGCGAAACATAGTGAGCTTCTTTCCTTTGAGGGAGCACATGAACTTATTAAGTTTAGCAAGCATAGGATCATCTAGATCCTCATCCTCATAACTATCCTCCGCATCAAGATACTCATCACTAGGAGTAGAAGGAGTGAAAATAGTAGGATTTTATCGTGGAGTTACCTTGACCTTGTCAGGAGAGCTTTGGTCCTCTCCATCTTCTACCACGGCCTTTTCCATTAGGCACTTGTGAGTGTTGCCCTTGTAGTCTTTCATGTAGTTGTAGGTGACCACATCACCACTCTTGTTTACTAACCTCAAAGTGTTTTGAGAGTCTTGAGCCACTCCGGCAACACCACTAACATCATCCGGATCAGATTCTTCTTGAGCAACCATTGCTTTCCCATCTCTCTTCTTGAGCTTGGAGTTTAAAGGATTTGGCAACTTCTTCTTGGGAAAGGTCTTTGGAAACCTTGGTTTATCTTCTCTCTTCTCATAAGGGCACTCATTTGAGAAGTGGTTGGTTTCTTCACAGTTGTAGCATTTTCTTACTTTCTTCTTTTGAAATCTTCCCTTGAATTTTCCCGCGCTAAACTTCTTGATAAAGATAGCCATGTCTTCATATGAAGGGCCCTCATAGGATTCAATCTCATCACCAACTTCATCATCATCATCATCTTCTTCTTCACATTGCTCATCTTCACATACATGCTTGGCCTTCAATGCAAGATTGATCTTTAATGATGGAGTACCATGCATGGCAAGATGTTTTGTGGCATTAGCCTTTGACTCTTCAAATAGTTGGAAGGTGGATATGATGTCATCTGTAGTCATTTACTTGGAGGCATGGTGTTGTCTTATGTCCCACACCATTTGATGGTGATATAGGGCAAGAGCATGAAGCAACTTATCCACAAGGAATCGCTTAGTCATGTTGAATCCATCTTGTGTCTTGTCACACTCACATGACTCAATGTCGGCAGTGAGAGTCATGAGACGCTCAAGGAGTTGATTGGGAGTTTCACCTTTCTCCATACAGAAGTTTTGCAATTGCCCCTTAGCAATTTCATATTGAGCACTCCGGAGGGTAGAGGTTCTAGTCTTGGATCTTATAATACTTCCCCATAGTTCCTTGGCACTTGTGATGTGTATGAACGGTCTCCTTTGCTTGTCATCCATACGTCTCCTTATACACATGATTGCAGTGTCATTGAGATTCTTGTCATAAATTTCTCTTGGTTTAGGGTTCTTTGGATCAACCACATGATAACCATACTCCATGATCTCCAGCATCTCATTGTTTCCATGTCGAAGATGATCCTTCATAGCAACTCTCCACAAGGCAAATTCAGAAGTGGCACTAAGTAAAGGAGGTTTTCCTTGAGGAATATATCTTGGTTTCTCAACTTGAGGTCTTTCATAAAGCCAAGGAACACTGGCGTGTTCATTGCTAGGAGGTTGTTGACCAAGTAACAAAGCAGGCACAGTTGGCCTCAAAGCCGCACCACCCGAGAGTGGTGCAAGCACCGTGGACAACGTGGCTAATCTCATTTGGACCAAGGCCTCAAGAGAAGCATCATGCTCCTCTTTTTGCTTAGCAAGGGCCTGTTCCAGATCCTCAGACGTAAAGGACTTGACTTCAGAAGAAGCCTCGCCTTTATCCATCAGATCTGCAACCAAGGGAGTCCCATCCGGGTTTATCTCGCTCTAGGGCAGTTAAGCCACAAGAATAGAACATGAGGCTCTTATACCAATTGAAAGGATTGAGATGGACCTAGAGGGGGGGGGGGTGAATAGGTACAATTACAAATTTTAATTATTACTTAGCAATTTTAGGCAATAATGCGGAATATGAAGATGAGCCTAACAATTGCAAGTGAGTACTAAGTACTAAGCAAGTAACACGAGCACATAAGTAAGCAAGCACAATATGATGTAAGTAATTGCTTAGAGACAACTAACCACAAGTAGAGAGTTAGGGTTAGGAATAACGGCAACTCCAGGAGACGAGGATGTATGCCGATGCTCCTTGGAGGGAAGCTAGTGACCGTTAGAGAGGTGGATGTTACCACGAAGGCACACCAACGCCACGAAGGCTCACCCTATTCTCCCTTTGAGACAACACCACAAAGGCATTTCTCAACCACTAGTGGTAGACCTTGGGGTGATCTCCAAACCCTCACAAACTTTTCTGGGGGTAATCACAAAGGTTGATTCCTCTCCGAAAGACTCCTACCGCCTAGGAGTCTCCAACCTCCAAGAGTAATAAGAACGTTGGGTAAAAGCTCAAGACTTGCTGAAATCACAAATTCCTTTGGTGCAAAGAAGGGGAAGGAGTGGATCTATCACTTGATCGGAGAACTTCTCTCAAATGTTCCTAGATCACTTGGGGATCTAGGATTTGATGTAGGTGATTGAGAGAGAGAGAGAGTGAAGAGTGTTCTTGGCAAGCTCAAAGTGAATGGTCCACCTTATCCCGTGGAAGGGAGAGGTATATATATAGTAGGTGTGGAAACGTGACCGTTTGGGACACTTAAGTGCACATGATAGGTCGGACGTCCGGACAACACTGGACGTCCGGTGGCACAAATAAGTCCGGACGTCCGACAATCATCAGTCGTCCGGCCGCTGGGAATACATGAGCCACGAATCAGTACACATGATACGGACATCCGAGACGTGCCAGTCGTCCGGAGCCCGGACGACCGGAGAATCCCAAAAATCCGTAAATATGGTTATGTGGTGAAAATACCGGACGTTCGAGACCCGCCGGACGTCCGGAGGTCGGACGTCCGGAGAGTTCCGGAAATCCATAAATATCTCTCTGTAAGGGGAACACCGGACGACCGGAGGGAGCCGGACGTCCGGACAGCTCAGAGGGACCGGACGTCCGTAGAGTACCGGACAACCGGAGAGAAAAACAGGAGTTATGTGTTTTGAGCAAGTCTTTCACTAGATCCAACAATCCCCTCTTAAGAGTGCGGGATCCCTATACTCAAGAACAAACCGTAAACAAAGCCAAGGATAATGTCTTGTATCCCATTCTTGAGTTATATGCATTTTGTCCCTAGTCATGATCCACACACGGTCTTTGAGACATAATCCTGAGATATACTTGATAAACATGATTAGTCCCAAGCATACATTCTGTCATCAACATCAAAATGTGATTAAGGGCATGATTGCACTTTCATACAAGATGGCATGATATAATTGACATAATTGATTCATATACTAAGCAGCTCACACTCACATGTATGATCTCTAAACTAAGCAGATGGAATTCAATTTTGTGTATATGATGTCTAAACTAAGCAATGCAAAACACCATATGCATGATATGAGAAATATAAACATTGCAACTTACAGCATACACCTCAGATGGGATATAGGACTGGTCATCTATCTCTGAATCCTCCTATGAGGAGATCCCTCTAACCATCGAGATATATGCTTCAACAGGTACCATTGCCTGCTCTGAAGACCTTGTTTTCACTCCAGATTTTTCCACAACCGGCTCAAATGGCTGATACACATGAAGAGTAGTTCAATATACATAGATTGTCGACAAACTGAATACGTAATGAAAAAAAGATGGCATGCGATAATTCACATATATGATGCCTGGATACATGGCGATGCATAATTCACATATATGATAACTGACTGAAAAACATGGCATTGCATAATTCACATATCTGATATAGAAAGCAAACAGGAGGCATTCCCACAAAACATGTCTAATCTAAGCAGATGGCATGGCAATGCAAGACACCATATGCATAATATGGGCAATATAACCCCGCCAAGTTAGAGCATGCACCTCGGGGGGAATACGACTGGTCATCTGTCTCTGAATCCTCCTCTAAGGAGCTATCTATAACCAGCACGAAATCTGCATCGACAGGTAGCACTGACTGCTCAGAAGACCTTGTTTTCACTCCAGATTTTCCCATGACCGACTCAAATGGCTGATGCACAGGAAGAGTAGATGAATGTATAAACATTGTTGACAAAATGGAATACATTATGAAAAAAATATGGCACGATACAATTCACACATATGATGACTGGCTAAATAGGATGGCATTGCATGATTCACGTATATGATGCCTGGCTAAAGAAGATGGCATTGCATAATTCCCATATACTCCCTCCATTCCTAAATATTTATATTTTTAGAGTTTTCAAATGGACTACCACATACGGGTGTATATAGGCATATTTTAGAGTGTAGACTCACTCATTTTACTCCGTATGTAGTCATTTGTTGAAATCTCTAAAAAGACAAATATTTAGGAATGGTGGGAGTATGATATAGAAACCAAACAGGTGGCATTCACACAAAGAAAATCTAAACTAAGCTGATGACATATAAGATGTATAATTTAAGCAATGTGAGGCGCCATATGCATGATATGACCAACATCAGCATGCCAGGTTAGAGCAAACACCTCAGGTGGTAAATAGGAGTGGTCGGCTCCCTCTAAATCCCCATCTGAACAGTTACCTTCCTCTGGAATACAATCTGGAATGGCGGGAGGAGGGGCCCACTTCGCCCACCATGGAGCGGTGTCTGCATGACATTATATTCCCATGCAACGGTTTTCAGTATGATTGTGTACAATAACTGACATGCATAATAAAAAGATAGTTAGATTTTGTAAGGCCTAAGGGGTGCATGCAGAAATCAAGACCGATGGTAGCAAACGAGTGGATAGATCCAAAACTAATGATAGCAGGTAGATTATAGCTTCAGTTTAAAACGATAGACAATGGATCATCTACTGTTTGTTGCCCACCCAACATGAACCACATAGAAGACCCCAGACGAACCAGATAGTACACAGATACTATCCGTTGCTGCCTTGATATGAGACCCATGGGCATTTTAAAACTCAAGTTTGAACGATAAAGTAGCAGGTAAAAATAACCGATGTATAACGTAAGCAAACACGAAAGACTGCGACCTCTCTTCCGGAACTATGTAGTCCTTAGGTTCATCTACTCAGTCAATGATGATAATGCAGTTGGCGTGGCTGCCGACAACGGGGAAGATGATCTGAGGCGGCAAAAGAAAGTCTACAGGGGGAATCTCTGCTGCAGTGAACGCTTCTGTCGATGGTGCACCTCAGGTGGGGTGGATGACGGCATGACAGGAGTAGGACATAACACACAGAGTTTTCTTTGACGCCTATCTGAAAATGAAGTAAATCTGTAAGGGCTCCTTAGAATTTGAGGATTCTATAAATGCGGGGACAGGAAAAACACAGGAATAGGATAGGAATGCACGTGCAAAACAGAGCATTTGGAAACATAGGATTTCTGTCAACCTGGGTGTTAGGTTCGCATGAATTGGAAGAACACAGGAATGGAGAAACATGGTAAATTAAAGTCAAACCACGTGAAAATGAAAAAAAAATAAGAATCTTATTATGCTAGTAATGCAATTAGTTCTGTTCTTCATGCATATTAATTTGAAAAGGACGTCCAAGTGAGTATTAAAATTCCTATGTTTTTTTTTGAAAGAGACACCAAAGGAAGAAAAATCCTCCAGTTTTGTTTTTTTTCCACTCCTTCTAACCAAATGCATGAATAGTAGTACCATAGTAGTTCCTTAGCAAAGGATCCCCGAGGGATCGACATGAATGCAGAGTAGCAAAGTGATGCGACGAGTGTACAACCTCTTTGGCATAGCCTTGTGGACCTTAGCATCATTGGGTTGGACGTGGAGGATGGTGATGCTGGTGTGACTGTCGGAGGTGGGGAAGAAGATCTGAGGCCTCTGGAAACGACACCGAGGGTACTGCTCCGCTGTGATGGACGGTTCCGTCGTTGGAGCAGCTCCGGTGAGGTGTATGGCGGCGAGGCTAAAGCAGGACAAGACAGACAACGATAATCTGAAGTGGGACTCTAATATCATCTGCAATAAATGATGTGAAATACATCACCAAAAAGTGCTAGATGTAAAACGCATCAGCTGCGCCACGACCGCTCCGACAGATGTTGTAAGTACTGTTCACTCTAAACTTAACTGAAGAAACTGAACTTTACAGTTGAAACTAAATTTTACTGTCGAAATTGATTGAACTAGTAGCGGAGCATTGCAATAGATGTTTAGGGCGTTCGAGCACTAGTAGGAGAGAAGCAGTGATCTAAATCAGCAGACGCTCGAGGAGGGAATGCACTAGAAGAGAGCAAGTCATGCAGTAACACCACGAGCGAGTGCTAAAGCAGAAAATCCTGTAGCTGCCGGAGGTCGTGCAGCAGCAGCAGCGCGAGCGAGAGCAAGAGCAGAGCAGCAGCACAAACGAGAGCAAGAGCGGAGCAGCAGGGCGACCAACAGAAATAGCAGAGCAGAGCAGCAGCACGAACGAAAGTAAGAGCAGTGCAGCAGTGCGACCGACAGCAAGAACAGAGCCGCAACGCGAGCGAGAGCCGGAGCAGTAGTAGCGCGAGCGAGAGCCGGAGCAGCTGCAGCTAGTGTCAGTGTGGAAGTCGCCGTCGAGGAAGCAACATCATGGGGGAGAGACACCGTGGATGAAGTGGCCGGTGACGGTGCCGTCGATGGGGACCCGCCATGGCTGCTCGTTATCAAGCACCGGCAGCCCTTTGAGATCAAATAAAAGATAAAATTCAGCGGTAAGTGCAGAACCTCCTTGCCGAGTTGGCCTCGGCTTCATCGGAGGAATTGTTGAGGGTGCTACCGTTCTGGTGGGGCAGGTCAAGACGGCGCTGTGGGGATGGAGGTGGCGTCATAGATGAGGCAAACATCGGCGCAGCTCCTTGGAGGTGGAGGACGGGGCGGCTGATCTGGCGGGACAATGAGATCGATGACGGATCCTCATCCAGTGCGGTGGATGAGGGACGGCGATCTGTTGCGGTGGACGACATCGTCAGGGAAGAGTATCCGGCTGGGTAGCGGCCAGGAGGATGACGGAGGAGCATGGGATTTCATGGGTTTTGGCGGCCTCGATGTATGAATGGGGGGGACGAAGGGGAAGGTAGGGGGAGCCATGGCTTAGGGACGCGCTTGTCCAAAATGTAGGGTAAGTTACCAGCATACCCCCACCGGTTTTGATACCGCGACGTCGAGCCGACATTTTGGGCTGAGGGGTAGAAGGGGGATTTCGCGTGTCTGGGCTGCGGGACCGATTTCGGATGAGGAGGGAGTTTTCGTGCACGTCGAAATTTCGGGATAACAAGATGCAGCGTGGGTTGAAGAGGCAGGAGTTTCAAAGCAGGTGAGACAAAAGATACTCGAGCTTGAAAATTTCGGGATAACAAGGTGCGGATTCTTTGTTCGGCAGAACAAACTTGACATGTACAAAAAAACAATTCATACAAGACACAAGAGAGTCATGTCCCCTTTTACTATATTGCTATAAATGCCATTGAAAAAACTATAAGAAAAATATAAAAAAAACAAGAGAACAAGATTACCCTGTAGAGTACCAAATCGATTTGCACTTCCCTCAACAACAACAAAAAACAAATTAATTCCCACCAAAAGAAAGAGTAATGTCCCTTTTTATATGATTACAAATGCCAGGATCTCGAATTTCAACTTTTGAATCCACGTTATGTTGAATTCTAATATATCGTTAGGTGACCTTGCGGTTTATAATTGATGTAGTCGTACATTTTGATCTTCCATCATATATGAACATTTTACTCCACCCTATGAACATATATATTGTCGTCTACCATATGGACTAAATTTGAATCAATTTTCCTTATTTGAATACGATTGTTGTCAAGTTATAGAATCATTTAAATATTATCTTGATAACAAAAAACATGCATATAACAGTAATCATATTTCACTATGAACTACATGTACCATACGATCTCCAATTCAAATATTTTTATCCATTTTATGTTGAATTCAAATCATAGTACATTGGTCTAGGTAGCGAGATGTTCGGGATAATCTAAAACCTATTTTCGTATGTATAATTTTTGGCTGAATTGGGACAAGTTTTGGTATAAGCTTCTTGCAAAACCGGAGATTCTCTCAACAAGCCTTGTGGTTACAAGAGGGAACATGTCACCTTAGTGTGCGAAACGATATACGCTGCCTCCCCCCTGATTTTCTTTACAGAGGCAACATAGAACTATATGAATGCCCTGTTAAATTTTGGAATTATTCCGGGTTCGTTTGGCCTTTTTATACATTAATTGAGTTTTTGGACATTTAATGTGCATAATCCAAATTTGAACTGCAAGCACATGCTCCGGTGCACCAAAGTTGGTTGAAAAATCACATGTGTGTCCTTGGTTGAATTTCTAGGTCCCATGCAAGAAATGAGAATGAAATTCAAACATCTGGGCATCATGACTCGACCGAGAACATGAGAAACTTGGATTTTAAATTCATGTAAATCCAAAACTCGCCTAGAAATCATGAAACTTGGCATGGTGTCATGTCATGGCACTAACATGTTGTGGTAAAAATTGGGCCGATTTGGAACAAGTTTTGGTATAAGCTTCTTGCAAACCGAAGCTTCTCTCAAGAAGGCTTATGGTTCTGAGAGGGAACGTGCCACCTCTGAGTGCGAAATGATATACATTGCCCCCCCTTGAGTTTATTTACAGAGGCAACATAGAACTACATGAGTGCCCTGTTAAATTTTGGAATTATTTCGGGTTCGTTTGGCCTTTTTATACATTAATTGAGTTTCTGGTCATTCAATGTGCATAATTCAAATTTGAACTACAAGCACATGCTCCCGTGCACCAAAGTTGGTTGAAAAATCACATATGTGTCCTCGGGCGAATTTCTAGGTACCATGCAAGAAATGGGAATGAAATTCAAACATCTGGGCATCATGGCTCGGCCGAGAACATTGAGAAACTTTGTTTTAAAATTCTTGTAAATCCAAAACACGCCTGAAAATCATGAAACTTGGCATGGTGTGATGTCATGGTACTACCATGCTGTGGTAAAAAAATTGGCCGAATAGGAACAAATTTTGGTGTAAGCTTCTTGAAAACCGGAGCTTTTCTCAAGAAGGCTCGTGGTTCTGAGAGGGAACGGGTCACCTTTGTGTGCATAATTCAAATTTGAAATACAAGCACATGCTCCAGTGCACCAAAGTTGGTTTAAAAGTCACATGTGTGTCCCTGGGTAAATTTCTAGGTCCCATGCAAGAAATGGGAATGAAATTCAAAATTCTGGGCGTCGTGGGTGGGCTGGAAACATTGAGAAACTTGGTTTTTTAATTCCTATAAATCCAAAACACGCATGAAAATCATGAAACTTGGCTTGGTGCCATGACATCACACCAATATGCTGTGGTAATTTTGTTGTCCGATTTACAAAGACGCACACATTAACAATCAACAAAGTCATTTTGGAACAAGTGATGTCACATTACAATGGGAAACACAAGTATTATTGAAACTGTGGGCATTCTATTTACCATTTACGTGCCGCCACGTGTCCTTTTTTTTTATTAGCTAGGAGGCGCCATGCATGGTAGCTATTTGAGTATGAGAGGCATGCGACCAGACCCCTGCGTGTGCTTATCGGGAGGAGAGCCCTTTGACCTCCATCAGTCGTCCACCTCTCTCCCAAGGTCTCCATTAATGGCGCCTGAGCCTCTGTTTAATGGTGTGGCTATGTCTCACTCAACTGAGATTTAAGAGAGAAAAACGAAAATCTAAAAAGAAAATTTTGCACGGATCTTGATGTAAGATTCAACGGACCTATATAGCATCTACTGCAACTTATAACAAGACTGATGAATATATAAGGACGACGACAGTGGATAATAATTGTCTTACATAATTAGGAAGATAATTAAAAAAGCCACATGTGGTTACGCCCGAAATACACAAGGGCAAAAGAAGAAGGAAGACAGCGATCTGGCTCGCTGATCTCTACTTTCTTGATGCGTTGCTGCAGGCCGCGGGAACTAGTCTCTGCAGCGAGCGGAGATGAGCTCTTTCGTGTCCTCAAGACGCTGCTTGAGAGCATCCATGGATTCCTCCACCAGCCTTTGGCGCTCGATGCGGAGCATGTCATTCTTGTCTATTAGTTTCTTGACGATGACGTCGGTCCTCTTCAACAAGGCACTGATCTCCTCCCGTTGGTCTGCACTTCGGATGATCTTCGCCCTTAGCAGGTCGCACTCTGCCCAGAGCCTCTCATTGCCCTCCCTTAGTTGTTGGATGACGCTGGTAGCCTGTTCAAACAAGGCTTTCATGTCGTCCTGCAACCTCGCCCAGCTGGAGATCTGATCCATCTGGCTATGGATGATCGCATGCATGCGTCTGTAAGAGTCGTCGCCTGCCCGCGAGATATTTTTCCAGGCCACAGCGATGCGGAGGGACATCTCTGCTCCGTTTGCAGTGTGGCGGGACATCTCTGCTACTTCCGCGGTGCGATCGAACCAGTCTACTGCATCGTCGGTGCGGCGGGACCTCCATGCTGGTTCGGCGGTGAGGAAGGACCTCTGTGCTGCTACTTCTACGCGGCGGGACATGTCGGCTGTTTTCGTGGGGAGGTAGGACATCTCTCGTGCTTTCGCTTCCATGCTCGCCTCTCCCTGGTGGTAATCTCTCGACCCAGAACTCACGCTGGCCATGGCAGACGCAAGGGAAGGATGCTGAATGACTTGTTTGGTTTTATGGATGAGGAGTTGAGGAGGAATGTGCAGACATCTTGGCAGTATTTATAACCGAGTATTAATACGCTCCTAAGTGGGAAACCGTCTAGGTTGTGATCGGTGTGAACAGGTTTGCAATTAAATATAGTGTGGTAGTAGTAGTAATTTTGGAATGTGACGAGACGCAAGCTCAAAATTTATTGACGGTTCTAGTTTCGAAGTGTGACACTATTCTCGGATGGCGTAACATGGGCACGTGTTCTCGGCCATGGTGTAGCATATGCCATGGTATTTCTTTTTCTACTGTTGTGTATGTGCAATAACTGGCTCCATCGGATACAGATCTTACGGTTATTGGGGTGTTCGATAGGAATAGCCTCGTGGCGAGCTATAGACTAGTCTTTTTTTCAGACGCATTACACCTATCTCTTGGGATTTCTCGCACGCACCATATCTAGCTCCCTAGGTCGATGCCACCCACATACACTTGTACTCTGAGTTTAGTATGTTATACAGGATGAGAAGAGGTGCACGCACACACTCGTGCTCTCTCACACACGCATCTTTAGATACAAATTGTAGTGTTCTCAACCATCCGATTGGCTCTATCATAGGTTTCACGTTGCTCCTTGGCCTTGAGATTAAGAAGCTTTAAACGCGGAGGCTAAGCTGGAGGCACGAGGTTTTGGTTAATGTGCAGGCCGCACACGACACCAACATGCTACGAGCTTCGTCTGCCTGGTGCGCAGTCGGGTGAGTTGTCCAACACAACCAGGCCCTGCTTGGTATATGCGCCTCGACTTATGCACAGAGAAATTAGGGTCCGAGGGAGTACTACTAGTAGTAGTACAACTTTGATGTGTCGCGTCAACTTGCACAAGTATGAAACACTTCGTGAACAAACAAGCATATAAGCTCCCTCCGTTCGAAAAATACTTGTCATCAAAATGGATAAAAAGAGACGTATCTAGAACTAAAATACCTCTGGATACATCTCCTTTTATCCATTTTTATGACAAGTAGTACTTCTTACCCAAAGGAACTTTGTATCCAACAGACGCAGAATATCCGTTCGATTGTTGGAAATTACAGATCTGATGTCGAAGTAATTGCTGCATCGCCACCAAAACCCACCATCTCTTCAGATAAAGTAAACCGAGCTAATCCCTATATTAGAATATTACTAAGATAAACAGAAGGCAGTGTAGAAACATTTAGGACTTGAGCTTCTCAATCTGAATGTGGAGGGACACCAGCTTAGCCTCAGCCAGCAGCTTGGACTGAATTGTGAAGAAGGTCAACTCCTGCACAGCGACGTCGTCGGGATCCTTGCTGCTTGTCACCTCCATTTCCACCTTGACGGTGTCGGTCGTGCCTTTGGGCTCTCCCGGCGGGCCATTCTCCCACAGCTTGGCCACGTAGTGTGGCATTGGGGATGCCCCCGCTCTGATGCAGACTACTGACACAACGATAGGCGCACCGATGTCGAGCACGCCGCCAACCAAGAAAAATGCATGGCCGTCCTCCTCCGTGAACAGCAAGATCCGTGGCTCCGACAGTGGCACTTGCAGCTGGAGCACCTTGCCGTACTGGATCATGTGCATGTGCATGGGATGCGCGGTGCTGATGTGGTGGGAGAGCGCCGGCGACGGGCCTTCGTAGCCGCAGACGGGCACGGGGCATTTGCAGGGTGCGAGCGAACACACGCTCTGGTTATCGGCGAGCTTGTGGTAAGTGATGTAGAGCCCACAGCCTTCGTGCAGGCACTCCACCCTCACCGACGAGAGGACGGCGTCCACCGCCATGTTCCGCACGTCGAAGCCACCGCCGCACTCGCACTTCTGACACTGCCGCTGGTTCCTGGGGCGCTCAACACGGCAGTCCATGCAGGCCAGGTGCCCTCCCTTGCACTGCACAAATCAATCAAACATCACATCAATCAAGAAACCCGCACCTTGCTCGATCAACCGAACAGACGAGGTGTATTCGAACCTCATACACCGGAGGCTTCAAGGGGCGGAGGCACAAGGGGCAGTGGAGCAAGGTGAGGTCCATCGAGACCATAGAGAGCTCCATCGTTGGGTCATGTTCCGTCTGCATGATCTCGCCCTCCTCGTGCACAACCATCTCTCGCTTTAGGGTCAGGGCATTACAAAGCTTTACCGTCACATATTCATACTACTTCAAGGTGCATTAAATCAACATATGGAAGTATCAAAGGGAGAGTCACAGCATGCATGCATGCGTTGTAATTAATGCATCAGTAAACGCAAATTATTGAAATATATCGATTGCAGTGCTTTGATGTGTCGTGTCGACTCGTACAACAATGAGAAGTTTGATTATCTTATCCCTCGTGGATCGAGCTCCGGTGCCATAACTGCACCTGCCTTTGGCTGTATGAAGGTGGGCCGCCCACCTGTTGGGCCCACCTGTCATACACGCAAAGGCAGGAGCATTAAGTCAATGAAGCTGCATCCCTCCCTCGCCCATGAGCATGGTGGCTGGCAGGACTAGGAGAAGCTTTCGCTACACGCTCTCCCTCCCGCACGCGGTGGACATGCAGCAGTTCAATCGGTGTCAGATGGCCAGAAGCGTACTGTAGAACTCCTCCACTGCAGTAGTACTCCATCATTGTTTGACTTCCCGAAGAGGCAAAGAGCCAAGCGCAACCCGAACGCTCGTGTGGCAGTTTCATGTGTAGAGTAGTCTAGGATAGTGTGTACCGTGCCTGTAAGCTTAAAATCGTTGGGGTCGGCTCCATGCTACGTGGCCATCTCAAAGCTTTTTTTATTAAAATAATCTTCTGGCCCTACCTGTCATCCTGGTGATTGTAGTTTGCACGCTCATCTGGTCAAGAAAGAAATATATATTTTAATTTGTGGTGGGTAAATGTTAGAGGTTGCAACAAATATATTGTATACTGCGGGTCTTTCAGCAAGTTTAGAGGCAAACATGTGGGGCCAGTTCTATGATGTGTCATGTCAACACGTACAACGAGGAGAAGCTTGATTTTACTACTACACGCCTTCTCCGTCGCCAATGCGCGTGGTGGCTCGCAGACGAGGACAGGCTTTTGCTTATAGTACTACAACAAGCTATTCCTCCCTCTCGCGGTGGACGGACATGCAGCAGTGAATTCGATACTGTAGAAGCAGTAGTAGTAACATCATTGTTCGTCTTCTCAAAGAGGCGAAGAGCCAAGCGCAATCCAAACGTGGCAGTTGTGAACCTTGGAGCACGCATATAGCCAGGCTCTTGAATGAGACAAAATTGCTATGTGAGCCCACTATTGTAGTACGTACTTGCTAGTATAGCCTTGTAAACCAGAAAGGACTATGCCTTTCTAGAGATTTCAAGAAGTGACTAGACTACACCGAGACGGAGTACATATGGAGCAAAATGAGTGAATCTGCACCGTAAATAAATACGTAGTTCTCTCATTTCCCTCCCCGCCTTGGTCGCGGTGCACAATATTGAGTATACTGACTAGTTTCTTTTTGACACGCATTTACATGTTTTAATACAATACAGACGCAAGCGCTCATATACACGCGCATACACTCACCCCTATGAACGCACACACGCACATCCTACCCCTATGAGCACCTCTGAAAGATGAGTCGACACATCACCATAGGCACCTCGTTGTCAATGGGAACGTCTCCTGACACGCGATAGACGCGAGCGGAAGTTGCCTCCATAGGTGCTTGAATGCCAAGGAGGGAGAGGGTAGCGGTTCCCGAGACACTGAACGGTCAATGATGCATCCTCAATTACATGCAGAGGGAATTAATTGGAGAAGCAGAATAGAGCCAGCACGATGTGAATGCAACAGAGTTTGGACTCTCATATAAAGGTGCCCCACCACTCCAATCCATCTACTCCGAGTCTCTGCGCAACACTGCTCACTCCAATCCAAGACAAAGTGACCAGAATCCACAAGCACCTATGGAGGCGATGGACACGAGCGGCAGTCAGCTGTGCCAAATCATCCAAGGCGCCGGCCTGCGGCCCCGCACCGTGCAATGTTTCAAGATGGTGCTGGCGACCGCCGGCATCGCAACCCTCGCAGACGCCGGCTTCGCCTCTCGCATGGACGACATGATGGTCAACTCCATCCGCAAGTTCTCCACCGCCAAGAAGCGCACAAACGACCTCGCCGTACTGCTCCAGCCCGCGCGCCCAGGCTCCTCATTGCTTGCCACCCTCATCGGCCTCCATGGTGACGAACTATTTCAAGCCCTGGTGGCCCTGCAGGTGCCTGAGGTCACGACAAAGAATGTGCACCTCGAGGCCGCGCTCGCCACGCAGCGCTTTGCCATGCAAGAAACCGTTGACCTGCACATCCACCTCTACGAGGAAATCGTCTACATAGGCCACTACAAGGCAAGCCAGGATAGAAAGACGTTGGCCTTCTTCCAGCGGCTAGAATCTTTGGACGCCATTGTTCAGAAGCACGTCGACCTGGCCATGAAATTCGCTGCTACTTAGCCGCCATTCGGTGGGTCGGCGCCCTGAGTCGAGGAGGTGGACGTCGTCGATGGATGCATCTCTTCTTTTTGCCTCCTGTAACCAGCACTGCATCGCCTCGTGGCCTTAATGTTTTATTAGTATAGTACTCCCTCCGTTCCCAAATATAAGTCTTTCTAGAGATTCTAGCAAGTGACTACATATGGAGCAAAATGAGTGAATCTACACTCTAAAATAGTCTACATACAACCGTATGTTGTATTCCATTTGAAATAGTATCTAAAAAGGCTTATATTTAGGAATGGCGGGAGTATATGGCATTTTTATTCCAGTCGTAATGTTTTCACTGTGAGGTGGGGCCGCAGTTGATCAAACCCACCCCGCCCACCGGGCATCGGCCGAGTTTAGAATTAGAAGAGAGAAACAGGGGAGAAGAGCTAGTTGTAGCATGGACGATATTGTCATATGGGACTCGTGTTGATAGAATAGGAGTACTGAGCACTCGTACCTCTTTTTTTTGAGGGAAAAATAATCGTTTGTCTAGTACTGTACCACTAGTTGGGTGTGTGCAACCTATAGTTGTCATCACTTTAGGTCTCCTTTTCGAACCGCAGCTATGCTTCACAGTACATGTTTTTTCACGCATTTATCCTCCTATATGTACTCCTAGGCTATTTCCATGTGCTCCCTTTCGCCGACATGTGGGACATAGAGCAGCTGGGTCGTAGTGCATGCACAACTCAGAGCATATGCCAGGGTACTTTACATTTCAGACCTCACGAATTACATGCAAACCCCCCGCAGAAGAATAAATAAATAAATGAATTACTACATGAAACCGGAGCACGTTCATTAAATTTTGGACATAACATGTTTATAAAAAATGATCGGACCTAAACTAGTCTAAGGGCCTCTTTGATTTTTCCCGCAAAAATGGGCCTCTTTGATTTGCAGGATACTGAAAACACAGGATTGGGGAAAGTATGATGGCGATGAACTGAGACGAGGAGAACTCTAACTCAGTTAGAGGTTAGAGTTAGATTCTAACCCTGAACTAACTCTAAACCAAAGACGTGTATGGATGGCAGGGTTAGATTGACAATAAATGCTCTTTCTCAATCATTTGACTACTTTGGACCCTATTTCCTGCCGGATTTAGTGTGGCCGGCTCTTGTGTGCCCTCCTCCCGCTCACAATTGACATAAACGAACCATGTTTACAAATCAAGCATGCAAAACATGATAAATTTTACTTTGTCCATACAAATGAGATATCCCACTTAAACATACAAGTCATCAATCAAGCTTCACAAAAAATAAACTCCATGAAACAAAGCATGAGCTAACTCATCACGGAAGTCATTCACGATAGGGAGGGAGCCCAGAGCCCCTCACGCACCCAGAGCCCCTCACGCACCCAGGGAGGAGCTCGTCATCGTCGCTCTAGAGGAAGGCTCTATAGAGCCCAAGCCCCGGGAACCCCTCCGACGTAGGCACTTGTGAGTTGAGGTCGACACTAGCATGGATAGCAGGGCTGCTTGCTGCCGACTACGAACTTAGTCTTTGGGCCTCTAGAAATAATGCAAGCCTGAAACTGAAATACCTTGAAAGGTGAACTGAATCTCTGGGCCTCTAGAAATAATGCAAGCCTGAAACTGAAATACCTAGAAAGGTGAACTGAATCTTTGGGCCTCTAGAAATAATGCAAGCCTGAAACTAAAATACCTAGAAAGGTGAACTGAATCTTTGGGCCTCTAGAAATAATGCAAGCCTGAAACTGAAATACCTAGAAAGGTGAACTGAATCTTTGGGCCTCTAGAAATAATGCAAGCTTGGAACTAAAATACCTAGGAAGGTGAACTAAATCTTTGGGCCTCTAGAAAGATTTATTACCTCCTCAAGCAGCATCAAACAATTCCATGCGTGCACCACAAATCTATACCAAGTTTGATCAGGATCTACTTTTCCAAATCAGAATTAGCACTAAAGCGAGCAAGATCAATGATATGGCTGTGAGACAGAGAAGGAACGAATAAACTCACCCCTCTCGCGACCTTCCTTGTAGTTGCGCCGCCGCCACACACGATAGAGGGAGAAAAACAATCGGTGAAGGGGGAGCGGGGCAACCTTCGAAGGCCGGAGGGAGAGGGCGGCCGGAGGAGGGCGATGGAGGCCGGAGGAGAGAGAGGGCAAGTGGTAGAGCGGCGCTTGGGCGGGCGGCCCGATGGGGAACATAGAGGAGTCGTGCAAGGGGGGTGGGTGGGCAGAGGGAGCGATCTGGTGCGGGCAGGGGAGATTTTTTTAGTTCTCCTTTAGTGGGCCCAAGGATAACTAACCCAATTAGAACCTCTCCACCGGGCTAGTTTTTTTAGCTGGGTTAGAGCAAACTTGCTCAAGCTAACCCATCCTGTTTCGATAATTTGAGGCTATTTCAACCCAAACTAGCTCTAACTCAGGGGTCCAAACAAAGAGGAGTAGTATTGTACATCCTACAGTCTGGACCGTAGCACATTGTTTTTATGGCCATATCACCACATTGTTTTCTACTGCTGGTTCACTGGGTTGCCGTGGTTCACACTGCTGGTTAACTGGGCTACTGTGGTTCGCACTCCTCTGACGTGAGTAGTAGTAGTAGTATATACCACATCATTCTTTGCTCCTTCTTACTATGTACTTCGCCGACATGTGGGAGAGCCAGCATCCGGGTCGACGTGTCATGCACCAGATTAGAGTGCGGAACGGAAGGTGGGCATCACCCCGGTCATAGCGCCAGTAATTCATGACTATAGTGAGTAGTCATATCACAAGTCTTTCCAGCAGTAATGCGCCGTCAAATCGCACAGCCTGACCTTTCCAGTAGTAAGTTTGAATCCGCCACTCCCTCACCCTCCTCGCCTCTCTGTCAAACCGCCTACCGGAAACTGCCGCGCGTACTGCCCAGGAAAGGCCCCGCTCTCAACTTTTAACTACGCGAAAATAGTTGGAGCTTGTTCATTCTATATAAATAGTAGTACTGTATGTTTATTCACCTGTGGGGTTGTCAATGAATGGAGGGTCGGGGAGCACAAGTGAACAATACTAGTACTACTAGTAGTAAGTAGGACTCGTACAGTTAGTCACCTTAAATAGAGAGTTTCTTTTCTTTAATGCCACGTACACAAATTGAAACGCTTGTTGTGGAGAGAAAAAGATAATCACTCCACTATATATGTACGCAGGGGCCTAATCGCTTGCTTTACTAGGGTTGCTCTCTTCATTCTCTCATCCTCTCCAGATCTAAACAAGAAAGCAATAGCGACATTTTCTCTCTACTCACCGCTGGTCACAGATCCGGCCTGATCCCTTCGGCAGGTGTGTGCATCGTTCACGCGGTCATCGCTGCCAAGGGAGGAAACCCACAGCTGCCGGCGGGGCCCGATCCTCTGCCCGTGCCATTCTCTCCGACACAGCGCCGGCTCGGGAGGTCCTCCAACCCTTCTTCCTCACTGCCGTATTGTGCGTAGATCGGACCTGCTGCCGCCGACATCCCGACGAACCTTAGGTACAAGTTCTTCGAAAGCGGCCTTGCTCTACTGCCCCAGCTCCCCACGTGTCTGCATGTGCATCTATTTCTACTTCCATCAGCTCTTCCAAATCCACCTAATTTTTTAGTATTATTAGAGGTAAAGCTACTTCATGCATTTGAATCTAGGACTTGGTTCAAACAACGAAGAAAGGGGGAAAATCGTAGCATGAATCTAGGATTTGATTCAAAGAGTTAATAACAGGGGGAAAGTAGTAGAGACCGGATACCCAACCAGTCTCTTGGTTGAAAAGGGAAATAATGGGAAAACTTAGTACAAACTAGATAAGGAGCAGATCTATTATTGGTTGAAAAAAGGATAGAAAGTGGCAGCTGGTGGACAAGTCAACAGAGTATGTCCATGATTAGATTTGTTTCCCTCACATAGTAAAAGGTCTCCAGGATTAGATTTGTTGCCCTCACATAGTAAAAGGTCTCGAGGATTAGATTTGCTGCCCTCACATAGTAAACGTTCTCCAGGATTAGATTTGCTGCCCTCACAGAGCATGAACAAACTCGGTATCACCACTTTATGCCTCCTTGTAGGTACATTGTGCTGACGCGTCCACTATCGCATGTCCTTATACCAACCTTTTATTGTTGTTAATGTAAGGGCGCATCTAAAATGAAGCGATCACACTGTTACTTTAACGAGATGTCTAACCAGTGTTATTGTTAATCTAATGCCTCCAGTGACATGATGCAATTAAACTATGTTAACAAATGGTACTCCTGCTGTTTTCCCAGTATGATAAGTAAGTTGCTTCTTTATGCTGCTGAGTGACCTGGTGTCCCCACGGTCCTACTGTATTTGGTAAACAAGCAATGCCAACATTAAAGTGATCCCATATTCGACGAATGTCATAGTTGATCGTAATGCTTCCAGTAACATGAAGCATTGCTGACGTTTTAAAATTTCTACTACCCTTGCGTGATTTCCATGAACATAATTAAGATGCTTCTTTTCATTTCGTACATGTTTTGTATATTCTTATTGACTAGCAACTGTTTACTTTCTATATTTTTGTACAGATAGGGATATCCATTTCACCTTGTTGCTATTGTAGCCTTTTGGAACTGCACAAAACACTTTTTTTGGAATGAGTGTCTTGTGCAGTTCAACTAAAATGTCACATGGGCAACATCTCTCAATTTTGGTGGAACTGCACCAAATGGTGACTGGAGTTCCCAAAATCTTCGTCAAATTATGTTGGTAATCTCGTGCAATATTTTATTAGCCTTTGCAAGATGAGTCGTCACTGTCACCATAATGGCACTTTATTTTAGTGGAACCGCACAAAAGGATAAGCAAATTATAGTTGCACCTTACATGAGCTGGACAACCAACCTTAATGTTGCTCAATTTTAGCGCAACTACTAAAAAAGAACCTGCCAGCTCACGCGAGAAAGTACTTCTTGCTAGCTGAATGATGCAATCTTTTCTTCATTTCAGGTGAACTGCAGAAAAAGGCGCATGAATTGAATCACGGAGCTGTAGGTTGACCTCATCCGAGTGGAGTTGCAGGTTCACCAAATCGAGTCGTGGCAGCTGATACGTCTCCAATGTATCTATAATTTTTGATTGTTCCATGCTATTATATTACCTGTTTTGTATGTTTATGGGCTTTACTTTAGACTTTTATATCATTTTTGGGACTAACCTACTAACCGGAGGCCCAACCCGAATTGCTGTTTTTTTGCCTATTTCAGTATATCGAAGAAAAGGAATACCAAATGGAGTCCAAACGCGATGAAACCTTCGGGAACGATCTTTCTGGAACAAACGCAAACCAGGAGACTTGGAGTGGACGTCAAGAAGCGGACGAGGCGACTACTGTTGGAAATATGCCCTAGAGGCAATAATAAAATGGTTATTATTATATTTCCTTGTTTATGATAATTATTTATTATCCATGCTAGAATTGTATTGATAGGAAACTCAGATACATGTGTGGATACATAGACAACACCATGTCCCTAGTAAGCCTCTAGTTGACTAGCTCGTTGATCAATAGATTGTCACGCCCAATATGCGACCCTATCCAAAGAGAACTCAAAGGTCCCACCAAGGATAGACCCGCATATTGAAACACTTTTGCAAGGTGGATATCATTACATCAACATTACATAATAGATGGGGATACATACATCAGGCATACAATGCCACACGAATACAACATCAACTTACATAAGAGCACCATCCGACTACGGATGAAACACAAACAGAAACTCAAACGACATCCACCCTGCTAGCCTAGGCTGCCGACCTGGAACCTATCCCCTGATCGAAGAAGAAGCAGAAGAAGAACTCCAAAACAAATAACATCGCTCTCGCGTCAAGATCATCACAACCTGTACCTGCAATTGTTGTTGTAGTAATCTGTGAGCCACGAGGACTCAGCAATCCCATTACCATGGGTATCAAGACTAGCAAAGCTTAATGGGAAAGGAAGGGGGTAAAGTGGTGAGGTTGCAACAGCGACTAAGCATATATGGTGGCTAACATACGCAAATAAGAGCGAGAAGAGAGCAAACGGAACGGTCATCAACTAGTAATGATCAAGAAGTGATCCTGAACTCCTACTTACGTCAAACATAACCCAAAACCGTGTTCACTTTCCGGACTCCGCCGAAAAGAGACCATCACGGCTACACACTCGGTTGATGCGTTTTAATTCGGATCTGGTGTCAAGTTATCTACAACCGGACATTAACCAATTCCCATCTGCCCATAACCGTGGGCACGGCTTTCGAAAGTTTATACCCTGCAGGGGTGTCCCAACTTAGCCCATGATAAGCTCTCGCGATCAACGAAGGATATACCTTCTCCCAGGAAGACCCGATCAGACTTGGAATCCCGGTTTACAAGACATTTCGACAATGGTAAAACAAGACCAGTAAGACCGCCCGGATGTGCCGACAAATCCCGATAGGAGCTGCACATATCTCGTTCTCAGGGCACACCGGATAAGCTAAGCGTATAGGTACCGACGTAATCCAAGTTGCCAAGGAATGGTCCCGCACGGTGCTCTAGTTTGGACCAACACTCGGAGGAGCACTGGCCCGGGGGTAAAATAAAGATGACCCTCGAGAGCGCGACTCCCAAGGAAAAAAAGGCTAGGTGAGGCAAATGGTAAAACCAAGGTTGGGCCTTGCTGGAGGAGTTTTATTCAAAGCGAACTGTCAAGGGGGTCACATAAATCACCCAACCGCGTAAGGAATGCAAAATCCGGGAACATAACACCGGTATGATGGAAACTAGGGGCGGAAAGAGTGGAACAAAACACCAGGCATAAGACCGAGCCTTCCACCCTTTACCAAGTATATAGATGCATTAATTAAATAAGAGATATTGTGATATCCCAACATAATCCTGTCCACCATGGAGCAATCTTCAACTTCACCTGCAACTAGCAATGCTATAAGAGGGGCCGAGCAAAGCGGTAACATAGCCAAACAATGGTTTGCTAGGAAGGGTGTCAAAGGTTAGAGGTTCATGGCAATTTGGGAGGCTTGAAGAGTAAATGATAGGTAGCACAGCAAAGTGATAGAACGAAGCAACTAACATAGCAATGATAGTAGTGAGATCCAGGGTAGCGGTCTTCTTGCCTGAAATCCCGCAAGGAAGAAGAACGAGTCCATGAAGAAGATGAAGCCACGAAGAGGAACCAAGCGTAGACGAACGATTCCTCACGATCGCAACGAAACAGGAACTATCGAGAGAAGCACCCAACATAGTAAACACACCACACATGAACATGACATGATGCGCAACAAGCATGATGCAAGACAAAGCTACATGAAGCTACTCATGGCAAGAGGGGATGCATACACGAGCAACACATCAAAGCAAGTTTAAATGAGGTCGGAAACAACATATAACAATTCTGGTAAGTCCTCATATGCAAGTTTTGAAATTGGTCCAGATCTGAATAAACCTTATGTTCAAGTTGTTAAATAGCAAGTTAAGATGCACCAAGATGATCTACACGAGATTCTAGTCAAGTTACATATAAAGTTCATTTAATTCGGAGCTACGGCCTAGAAGATATGAGCAAAACAAGTTAAACATGGCATTGATGCAAAATGCATTCAAACATCAAGCAAACACACTAAAACAAGGATGCAACATGATAATATGAAACTACATGCAAAAACAAGCAAGTTTCATATAGAGCACACTCAAAACGGAGCAACGGTTCAACACACACACACACACACACACACACTATACAAGATATAATAACAATCTGTCCAAAACAGCAACTAGGCATATTGCAAACATCAAAACAACATGTTATAGCACCCCAACATGAGAACAAAAGGCATGGACATGATGTACAGGTAAAGCATAACAAAACATGAACACTGAGCTATCTCCAGAAATCACAAGAACATGCTCCAAAACACATGGCAAGATAGCAAATAATATCAGTTTCAGACTTCGCAGAAATAACATCAGGTTGCAATTTTTAGAGTTATCAAACAACATGTTACAGGAACTTATCATGGCAAACAAATGCATGGCATGAATCTTCTAATTGCATAGAACAAAAGTCCCTTACTGACCATGAGCCAAAAAGGATCAGAAGAAATGATGGCACCCATGTAAACATAGCAAGTTATAATACAGATTCATACATGGCAGGAACAACGATAAGTAGGCATGTTGGTGAGCTTGTAACACTCACCACAGAGCAATACATGGCATAGCAAGGCAACCAACAGTAAGAATACATGTTTATGAAGCTAAGCATGGCAAGAGCAAGTCCATAGGGTGCATGGATCACTAGCAACAATCATGGCAACAACTGAACTTAATGTTAACAGGATGACAACAACATTATTTAGCAACTTTGGAGCAAGATTACAACAAGTTACAACAAGCTATAATTGCAACCAGGGGCATGGATGGATATAGCATGACATGTAGAACAAAACATCCTTAGTGAACATCTCCAGATTATGCATGGAATTACTTGTAGCAGCAGGTTTACATAGCATCACAAAATAACAGCTTCAACCTAGCAAAACAGTAACAACAATTACCCTACTTAACAAGCTTGATTCACCCACCACAAGTCATTGCATGACAAGATACGCATAGCATCAGCAAGAAGACATGTTTATGAAACTAACCAAGGCAAGAACAAGTTCATAGTATGCAAGGATCAACTACAACAACCTTGACAAAGTTGAACTAAACAATCTGCCAGGAAACATTTTATAGCAAAAGTAGAGCAAGAAAATGACATGCTAGTCCACTCCACAATTGCAAACAGGGGCATGAATGGATAGAGCATAACCATATGTTCAAAACATACTTACTGAAGTATCTCAAAATGTGCATGGATCTCTCTGTAGCATCATGTTTACATGACATCAAAATAACAACAGAACAGGGACTAAAATCAGCAACATCATGAAGCCTAGTTTGCATGCTTGTGCTAGTCACCACATTGATCACAAAAATACATGGCATACACCCCTGTAAAGATGGCATGATGTAGCACAAAACACATGTAGACATCAACCTCATAGGATGCACACATCAAACATGGCAAAAATGACAAATGAGCATGTTCTGTTAACATATAGCAGACAACATCATATAGCACTCTTGCAACGATGATTCAGGCATCAAGATGGACACAAATGAACATGATGCAATGGAATGAAATGAAGAGCATCTCATGATGAACATTTTCATATATTATACATGCAAAACGGAGCTACGTGCAAGAATCTACAGTAGGTCAAAGATGCACACATAAATATAGTTTTCTGGGGACTTGGACGTTTTTCACCTCGTGAAAAAAACTGGCAGGTCGGGGTTCGCTGCTTCCCTCGTATAGAACGGAGGGCATGGAAGTCAACGCCGGCGGGGAGGGGGCGCGGGACTTCGGCGAGCACCGGGAAGGCCCTGAATGGGTAGATTGGGCACGGGGCAACCCATTCCCGATGTTGAGGCGGCTTGGGGCGGCGCGAGCGCGGAGATCGGGGCGGCC
>NC_041383.1:566587051-566664780 GCF_002162155.2 Triticum dicoccoides | reverse complement strand
GCGCGAGGGAGAGAGCAAACGGGAGAAGGAGAGACACGAGGGCAGGGGAGGCGGGGCCTGGCCTGCTGGAGGTCTCCGGCGAGATCCCGGCGGAGCTCCGGCGAGCGGTGGCGGAGAAGATGACCGGCGGCGGGGCCTGGATCGGGAGGCCGAGCACGCGCGCTTGGGCACGCGGGATCGGGCGGCTTCGGGCGGATCCGGGCCCGGCGCGGGATCCAGATGGGCTTCGCGGCCGCGGCGCGGGCTGGGAGGTGAGAGAGGGACAGGTGGCGGCGCGCGGTTGGAGGAGAGGGGCGGCGGGGTGACGTGTCAGCGCGTGATTCGCCGAGGTGAGGTGGAGGCTGGACATGTCCGGCCGGAGTTGGACGTGTCCGACGGCGCGAGGGGAGCGGGGCTAGGGTTCACCTGCGCGAAAATTCGGGGGAGACACCTATTTATGGGTAGAGGGAGCTAGGAGAGTCCAAATGAGGAACGGTTTTCGCCCACATGATCTTGATCGAACGAACGAGAGCATGGAGGGGGTTAGGATGGGTTTTGGGCCAATTTGGAGGGGGTGTTGGGCTGCAACACAAAGAGGGCTTTTACGGTTACCCGGTTAACCGTTGGAGTATCAAACGGACTCCAAATGGCACGAAACTTGACAGGCGGTCTACCGGTGCTATACCAAGGCCGCTTGGCAAACCTCGGGCCATTCTGAGAAAGTTTAACACCCGCTCACAACGAGAGGCAAAAAGGGGAACGCCGGAGGACATAGGAGTGCCGGATTACAAAACGGACAACGGGGAAAATGCTCGGATGCATGAGAAGAACACGTATGCAAAATGAGATGCACATGATGACATGATAAAATGCAACACGCAAGCAAATGACATCGCAACGACGGCGAATAACTGGCGGACACCTGACGCATCGAATCCGGGGCGTTACATAGATGGTTACGGTTTCCTGACCATGGACATTGGATGTCATTGATAACGGGATCACATTATTAGGAGAATGATGTGATGGACAAGACCCAATCCTAAGCATAGCACAAGATCGTGTAGTTCGTATGCTAAAGCTTTTCTAGATGTCAAGTATCTTTTCCTTAGACCATGAGATTGTGCAACTCCCGGACACCGTAGGAATGCTTTGGGTGTGCCAAACGTCACAACGTAACTGGGTGGCTATAAAGGTGCACTACAGGTATCTCCAAAAGTGTCTGTTGGGTTGGCACGAATCGAGACTGGGATTTGTCACTCCGTGTGACGGAGAGGTATCTCTGGGCCCACTCGGTAGGACATCATCATAATGTGCACAATGTGATCAAGGAGTTGATTGCGGGATGATGTGTTACGGAACGAGTAAAGAGACTTGCCGGTAACGAGATTGAACAAGGTATCGGGATACCGACGATCGAATCTCGGGCAACTACTATACCACTAGATAAAGGGAATTGTATACAGGATTGATTGAATCCTTGACATCGTGGTTCATCGATGAGATCATCATGGAACATGTGGGAGCCAACATGGGTATCCAAATCCCGCTGTTGGTTATTGACCGGAGAACGTCTCGGTCATGTCTGCATGGTTTTCGAACCCGTAGGGTCTACACACCTAAGGTTCGATGACACTAGGGTTATAGGGAATAGATATACGTGGTTACCGAATGTTGTTCGGAGTCCCGGATGAGATCCCGGACGTCATGAGGAGTTCCGAAATGATCCGGAGGTAAAGATTTATATATGGGAAGTCCTGTTTTGGTCATCGGAAAAGTTTCGGGTGCTATCGGTAACGTACCGGGACCACCGGGAGGGTCCCGGGGATCCACCAGGTGGGGCCACCGGCCCCAGAGGGTTGCATGGGCCAAGTGTGGGAGGGGACCAGCCCCAGGTGGGCTGGTGCACCCCCCCCACCAGGGCCCAAGGCGCCTAGTGTTTGGGGAGGGGGCGCCTCCACCTTGCTTGGGGGGCAAGTTTGCCCCTCTCCCCCCTTGGCCGCACCCTAGATGGGTTTTGGGGCTGCCGCCACCCCTAGGGAGGGAACCCTAGATGAGGGCACAACCCCTCCCCTTCCCTTATATATACTTGAGGTATTGGGGTCTGCAAACACATGAGTTTTTCCTCTCCTTGGCGCAGCCCTACCTCTCTCCCTCCTCGTCTCTTGCGGTGCTTGGCGAAGCTCTGCTGGAGTGCCACGCTCCTCCACCACCACCACGCTATTGTGCTGCTGCTGGACGGAGTCTTCCCCAACCTCTCCTTCTCTCCTTGCTGGATCAAGGCGTGGGAGACGTCACCGGGCTGCACGTGTGTTGAACGCGGAGGTGCCGTTCATTCGGCACTAGGATCTCCGGTGATTTGGATCACGACGAGTACGACTCCCTCAACCCCGTTCTCTTGAATGCTTCCACTTAGCGATCTACAAGGGTATGTAGATGCACTCCCCTCTCTCTCGTTGCTAGTCTCTCCATAGATAGATCTTGGTGACTCGTAGGAAAATTTTGAATTTCTGCTACGTTCCCCATCAGTGGCATCATGAGCTAGGTCTATTGCGTAGATTCTATGCATGAGTAGAACACAAGTTGTTGTGGGCGTTGCTTTTGTTCAATATGCTTACCGTTACTAGTCCTATCTTGTTTCGACGGTATTGTGGGATGAAGCGGCCCGGACCGACCTTACACGTACACTTACGTGAGACAGGTTCCACCGACTGACATGCACTTGTTGCATAAGGTGGCTAGCGGGTGCCAGTCTCTCCCACTTTAGTCGGAAATGATTCGATGAAAAGGGTCCTTATGAAGGGTAAATAGCAATTGGCATAGCACGTTGTGGCTTTTGCGTAGGTAAGAAATGTTCTTGCTAGAAACCCATAGCAGCCACGTAAAACATGCAAACAACAATTGGAGGACGTCTAACTTGTTTTTGCAGGGTATGCTATGTGATGTGATATGGCCAAAAGAATGTGATGAATGATATGTGATGTATGAGATTGATCATGTTCTTGTAATATGAATCACGACTTGCATGTTGATGAGTATGACAACCGGCAGGAGCCATAGGAGTTGTCTTAATTTATTGTATGACCTGCGTGTCATTGAACAACGCCATGTAATTACTTTACTTTATTGCTAAACCGTTAGCCATAGTAGTAGAAGTAATAGTTGGCGAGACAACTTCATGGAGACACGATGATGGAGATCATGATGATGGAGATCATGGTGTCATGCCGGTGACGATGATGATCATGGAGCCCCGAAGATGGAGATCAAAAGGAGCAAAATGATATTGGCCATATCATGTCACTTTTTGATTGCATGTGATGTTTATCATGTTTACGCATCTTATTTGCTTAGAACGACGGTAGTAAATAAGATGATCCCTCATTAAAATTTCAAGAAAGTGTTCCCCCTAACTGTGCACCGTTGCGAAAGTTCGTTGTTTCGAAGCACCACGTGATGATCGGGTGTGATAGATTCTAACATTCACATACAATGGGTGTAAGCCAGATTTACACACGCGAAACACTTAGGTTGACATGACGAGCCTAGCATGTACAGACATGGCCTCGGAACACAAGAGACCGAAAGGTCGAACATGAGTCGTATAGTGGATACGATCAACATGAAGACGTTCATCGATGATTACTAGTCCGTCTCACGTGATGATTGAACACGACCTAGTTGACTCGGATCATGTATCACTTAGGATGACTAGAGGGGTGTCTATTTGAGTGGGAGTTCATTAGATGAACTTAATTATCCTGAACATAGTCAAAAGGTTTTTGCAAATTATGTCGTAGCTCGCACTTTAGTTCTACTGTTTTAGATATGTTCCTAGAGAAAATTTAGTTGAAAGTTGATAGTAGCAATTATGCGGACTGGGTCCGTAAACTGAGGATTGTCCTCATTTCTGCGTAGAAAGCTTATGTCCTTAATGCACCACTCGGTGTGCTGAACCTCGAACGTCGTCTATGGATGTTGCGAACATTTGACATACACGTTTTGATAACTACGTGATAGTTCAGTAATGTTAAACAGTTTGGAATTGAGGCACCGAAGACGATTTTGAAATGTCGCGGAACATATGAGATGTTTCGAGGGCTGAAATTGGGATTTCAGGCTCGTGCCCACGTCAAGAGGTATAAGACCTCCGACTATTTTCTTAGCCTACAAACTAAGGGAGAAAAGCTCAATCGTTGAGCTTGTACTCAGATTGTCTGGGTACTACAATCACTTGAATCGAGTGGGAGTTAATCTTCCAGATGAGATAGTGATGTTTCTCCAAAGACATTGCCACCAAGCTACTAGAGCTTCGTGATGAACTATAACATATCAGGGATAGATATGATGATCCTTGAAATATTCACGATGTTTGACACCGCGAAAGTAGAAATCAAGAAGGAGCATCAATTTTGATGGTTAGTGAAACCACTAGTTTCAAGAAGGGCAAGGGCAAGAAGGAATACTTCATGAAATGGCAAATTAGTTGCTGCTCCAGTGAAGAAACCCAGGGTTGAACCCAAACCCGAGACTAAGTCCTTCTGTAATGAGGGAACAGTCACTGAAGCAGAACTACCCTAGATACTTGGTAGATGAGAAGGCTGGCAAGGTTGACAGAAGTATATTGGATATACATTGTATTAAATGTGTACTTTATTAGTATTCCTAGTAGCACCAGGGTATTAAGATACCGGTTCGGTTACTGAGTGTTAGTAACTCGAAATAAAAGAGCTATGGAATAAACGGAGACTAGCTAAAGGTGAGATAACAATGTGTATTGGAAGTGTTTCCAAAGGTTGATGTGATCAAGCATCGCCTGCTCCCTCTACCATCGAGATTGGTGTTAAACCTAAATAATTGTTATTTGGTGTTTGCGTTGAGCATAGACATGATTGGATTATGTCTATCGCAATACGATTATTCATTTAAGAAGAATAATGGTTACTCTATTTATTTGAATAATACCTTCAATGGTCTTGCACCTAAAATGAATGGTTTATTGAATCTCGATCGTAGTGATACACATGTTCATGCCAAAAGATATAAGATAGTAACGATAGTACCACCTGCTTGTGGCATTGCCATGTAAGTCATATTGGTATAAAACGCATGAAGAAGCTCCATGTTGATGGATCTTTGGACTCACTCGTTTTTTGAAAAGTTTGAGACTTGCGAACCATGTCTATTGGTATGTACGCATGGAGAAACTCCATGCAGATGGATCGTTTGGACTCACTTGATTTTGAATCACTTGAGACATGCAAATCATACCACATGGTCAAGATGACTGAAAAACCTCGTTTTCAGTAAGATGGAACAAGAAAGCAACTTGTTGGAAGTAATACATTTTGATGTATGCAGTCCAATGAGTGCTGAGGCACGCAGTGGATATTGTTATGTTCTTACTTCATAGATGATTTGAGTAGATGCCGAGTATATTTACTTGATGAAACACAAGTCTGAATTATTGAAAGGTTCAAGTAATTTCAGAGTGAAGTTGAAGATCTTCGTGACAAGAGGATAAAATGTCTATGATATGATCATAGAGATGAATATCTGAGTTGCGAGTTTGGTACACAATGGAGACATTGTGGAAATTGTTTCACAACTAACACCGCCTGGAACACCATAGTGTGATGGTGTGTCCGAACATCATAGATGCACCCTATTGGATATGGGGCATACCATGATGTCTCTTATCGAATTACCACTATCGTTCATGGGTTAGGCATTAGAGACAACTGCATTCACTTTAATAGGGCACCATGTAATTCCATTGAGATGACACCATATGAACTATGGTTTAGAGAAACCTAAGCTGTCGTTTCTTGAAAGTTTGGGCCTGCGACGCTTATGTGAAAAAGTTTCATCCTAGTAAGCTCGAACTCAAAACGGATAAATGCATCTTCATAGGTCACCCAAAACAGTTGGGTATACCTCCTATTTCAGATCCGGAAGCAAAAGATTGTTTCTAGAAACAGGTCCTTTCTCAAGGAAAAGTTTCTCTCGAAAGAATTGAGTGGGAGGATGGTGGAGACTTGATATGGTTATTGAACCATCACTACAACTAGTGTGTAGCAGGGCACAGGAAGTTGTTCCTGTGGCGCCTGCACCAATTGAAGTAGAAGCTTATGATAGTGATCATGAAGCTTCGGATCAAGTCAATACCGAACCTCGTAGGGTGACAAGGATGCGTACTACTTCAGAGTGGTACAGTAATCCTGTCTTGGAGGTCATGTTGATAGACAACAATGAACCTACGAGCTATGGAGAAGCGATGGTGGGCCCAGATTCCGACGAATGGCTCGAGGCCATAAAAATCCGAGAGAGGATCCATGTATAAAACAAAGTATAGACTTTGGAAGAACTACTTGATGGTTGTAAGGCTGTTGGGTATAGATGGATTTTAAAAGGAAGATGGACAATGATGGTAAGTGTCACTGTCGGTGTCAAAACCGGCGGATCTCGGGTAGGGGGTCCCGAACTGTGCGTCTAGTCGGATGGTAACAGGAGACAAGGGACACGCTGTTTTACCCAGGTTCGGGCCCTCTTGATGGAGGTAAAACCCTACGTCCTACTTGATTGATATTGATGATGTGGGTATTACAAGGGTAGATCTACCACGAGATCAAGGAGGCTAAACCCTAGAAGCTAGCCTATGGTATGATTGTTGTTCGTCCTATGGACTAAAACCATCCGGTTTATATAGACACCGGAGAGGGCTAGGGTTACACAGAGTCGGTTACAATGGTAGGAGATCTACATATCCGTATAGCCAAGCTTGCCTTCCACGCCAAGGAAAGTCCCATCCGGACACGGGACGAAGTCTTCAATCTTGTATATTCATAGTCTTGGAGTCCGGCCGATGATGATAGTTCGGCTATCCGGACACCCCCTAGTCTAGGACTCCCTCAGTAGCCCCCGAACCAGGCTTCAATGATGACGAGTCCGGCGCGTATATTGTCTTCGGCGTTTGCAAGGCGGGTTCTCCTCCATATTCCATGTGTTTGCCGGATAGTGTCCGGTTTCCTCATAAATGTTGCGTTCCTTGGCTTCTACGTCCAATAATGGCCCTCTTCCACGTGTCGTATGAATGCGAAAAGCCAGGGTATTTTTACGTTTTACCCCCTAGCTGCGCGAATAAGCTGCCTATAAGAGAGGCGAGGATCCAGATCCGAATCACACCATCCACCTTCTGCAAGTACTCATCGAAGCGCATCTGACAAAAATCCATTCCAACATGGACAGTCGACGTGGCTCCTCCTCTCGCGCTCCCAGTCCTCAGCCAGGAGATTGGAGGAGATGTTCAGTCCCACACAGCGAGTTAGTGACGCTCCAAGCAGAGGGATACCTTCCCCCTGCCTTTATGGTTCCGGTTCGAGCCGGACTGGCCACCTACAAGGGTGGGAAGCAGGCGGAGAGCGTCCCCAATCCCTCCAAAGGAGAGCGGGTACGCTTCGTCCCCTACCTAATAAGGGGACTCGGATTTCCCATACATCTGTTTCTCCGGGGGCTCCTGGAGTTCTATGGACTCCAACTTCACCACCTCACACCTGCCTCCATCTTGCACATCGCGGGCTTTGTAGCTCTTTGCGAGTTGTTCTTGGGCATCGAGCCCCATTTTGCGCTGTGGAAGAGATTGTTTTGCCTCGTACCCTGTTCTCACGAGGGGTCGATATATCAAGTGGGCGGAGCCGAAATATGGCGCATCACCGGGACCGAATATCTATCCGGAACCCCGAAGAAGGCGTCCGAAGACTGGCCTTCGGAATGGTTCTATATGGAAGACACCCCGCTGTCGGATCCAGTTCGAATCGGCCTCCCGGAGTTTAGTAACGCTCCTCTGAAGAAACGCCTGAGTTGGTGCCCGCGGAGCCCTCAACGGTAAGATGATAGGAGCGTCCAATATCTGATGGGCCGGATAAGGTTACTGGCCCATTCCGGATTGACCATGTTTGGAGTCATGGCCACATGCATTATGCGAGGGGTGCAACCGCTCCAATATAGGGGCCACCCCATGTGGGATTTCAACGGGGAGAATGACGCCACCCGTCATGGCCGCAAGGGGCCGGGATCGACCGCCGATCTGGTGAAGATCCTGTCCGGCTTGTACAAGGGGGAGAAGGAGGACTTCCTCCGCACGAGTCCATTGAATGGATTCTCCATGAATAACCCTCGGAGCTGGGTAAGCGGACGTTTATATATCCGATCCGTGCTTTCAAAGTTAAGTGTCTCACTTTATGATTTCGACGCAGGAACTGCGCCGGGATGTGGAGGGCATACAAAGCCCGACTCCACAACCCGAGGATCCGGGAAGATCCCTTGATCCGGCCTCCGGAGAGGATCCGGACATAAAGGTGGAGCTGATTGACGGGGTGTTCCACCAACTCAGCATAGACAATGCTCTAGTCGCCATTACGGCTGACTACCCCGGTTTATCTCCAGCTTCCCAGGTGAGTACGACCGAAGTCCTGACACCATTACTTTTTTAATGCTTATTTCTGACCACCGTATACCAACGGTGCTTCGTAGGAGGTGCGTTTGCGGCGGGAAGCCGAGCCCGCGGCGACTGACCAACCAGGGTCAGTGCGGCCCAGCAGGCGGAAGAGGAGTGCGGCGCGAATCGAAACCTCGCCGCAAAGGTATGGCGCACCATTGTCTTTAAGGGAAAGACTCCTGGGAGGTATATTAATGCTCATGATTCTTCCAGGAGAAAGAGCGCTCGCCGGCCTGTGCCCGGAGAGGTTGCCAACCAAGCCTCTGCCAGCCAGGCTCCAACACCTGGTCCGGATGGGGAGGCGAGCGCAAGGCGCGAGCCGGATGCTCCTCCAACGGAGGATGCCGACAGGCTGTCCGCCACCAGGTCTGAGGTGGAGAGCGCCATGAATCACAGGCGCCGTCGAACAGTTCTTCGTGACGTGTGTTTCTCCCCAAAGGCGTTGAATGCCTTTAATGCGGGAGACGCGCACCTCCGTTCTGCTCAAGATGGTTTAACCAGAGCCACGGAGCAGTATGTGAAAGACATACGGGTGAGGAATTTTAATAGTTATATATGCCAGTAGCCCCAGAGACTTAAAATAGTTAAACTAACTGATTTAAGGATCATTTGTTATGCAGGATCTTATGGAGAAGAATACCCACCTGTCCCAGGAGCTTCAAGAATGCAAGGCCCAACTTGAGGCCGCACTAGCCGCCGTCGGGGGAGCCACAGAGACCCCCTCTGGTAATACATATTTCTAAAAGATAAGTAGTTTATGAAGTGCGGCGTGTGCGTTTAGTCTGACAACAATATTGCAGAGGGTGCCGGACTTGATCCAGACAAGCAACATCTACTGCGCCAGCTGAAGGCCGGCGAGAAGGTGCTTATGAGGGTGCAGCAGGAGAGGAACAAACTCCAAGATGCCAACACCCAGCTGGGCAAAGAACTAAAAGGTGTTCGGGTCCAGCTGTCGGACTTCGTAAAGGAGAATCGACGGCTTCGTCGCGGCATTTACAGTAAGTGCTTGATAAAACTCTTTTGGAAAGAAGAGTTCGGCGAGGAAGTCGATTGACAAAAATGTGTCTGTAGGTATGCTCACGGGTCATCCGGCGGAGGAAATGCCCGGTTCCACGGGTGACCTTCTTCCCGAGCTGCTGCAACTGCACGAACATGTCCGGCAGGCGATGAGCGGCGTCGTTCAGGCCTTATGGCCGTCTGTATCCCTACCCGAGGGACTTGGAGGGCTTGCTGAGAAGCTTCGGGGAGTACGGCAGCGCTTTCATCTGTGGATGATATCAGCCTGCCGTCAAGGCGCCAGGGAGGCCTGGGCCATGGTGAAGACACGGTACACGAAGGCTGACCCAAACCACATGGCCGAGGTCGGACCTGTGGGGCCCGATGGGAAGGAGATCCCTGTGATCCTGATGTACGGCCAAGTAGAGTTGGCCGCGAAATATTCCCAACAGGACTCTAAACTAGACAGCCTATTAGATGGGATTGAAGAGGAGTACAATCAGTCAGTTTGACGATGTAATTTAAAATGACATGTAAAATGCCTTCTAGCCGGATTGTAGATCGTTTGTCTTTGCGGACCTTTTCGCTTCAACCTCGGGACCCAACAGTCCGGAGTGTGTCCGAATACCCTCACGGTTATACAAAAACTGGGGCATGCATGGAGACTAGGCGTAGGGGTCATAAGTGCTTTATCAGACAAGTGCCCAACTAGCTATGTTATATTACATGGTTAGTAAGAAACATCTTCCAGGGAGAATAGTTTCGTTAGGGGTTCCTTTCCCTGGGAGGCATGCCCTGAAGTGCATGTCCGCACTGCGAAAAGAGCAGAAAAAGCATCTGGAGGCAGATAAATAAATAAGTAATAAATCATCTTTCAAGTCACCGACCGAATATTCCCTTAAGAACGCTAGCCTTCGGCTTCACCCAGTCTGAGGTACACATCCGGCTAACCTGACAGTAACAATCGCAGAGGTGCTCCCTTTACCTCCTAGCCGAACAATCGGGAACGTAGGGGTAAGCACAGAAGCCAGGCAACCCAGCTTGGCCAAAACTTAAGTCATATCGATGCATATAATGGTGAGTAAAAGGTACATGCGGAAGTATGCCGCATGTGTTGGGCATGAAGCCCGTATAAATAAGCTTCTGTTAAAGAAGCCCCCAGGTATAACGAGTGCGAGTAGCACATCAAGTGTGTGCGAACAATGCGCAGATCAGCCCTCAAAGGCTTTTACTGAAAGAGGGGGGAAAAAGGAGGGAAACAAAAGACAGTGAAAAAATATGGAAGGTGGATGGAGGAAGGAGACGAACTCTGAGTCCGGCGCTAGGCGTAGAATCTTCGGAGACGGGCTGTGTTCCATGGGTTCGGCTCGAGTCGGTTGTCAGATGCGTTGCGTAGACGGTATGCACCGCCGGGAAGGACTTGGTCGATGATGAAGGGACCTTCCCATTTGGGCTTAAGTTTGTCCTTTTTCTTGTCCGGCAGGCGTAGAACTAGCTCGCCAACATTGTAAGTTTTGGCCCGTACTTCTCTGCTTTGATATCTTCGAGCCTGCTGCTGATGGAATGCGGAACGGGATTTTGCCACGTCGCGCTCCTCCTCTAAGGTGTCCAAACTGTCCTGCCGATCCAACTCGGCTTCTCTTTCTTCGTACATGTGCACGCGAGGTGAGTCATGAATTATATCGCAGGGAAAAACTGCCTCTGCGCCATATACCATAAAAAATGGTGTGAATCCGGTAGTGCAGTTTGGCGTGGTCCACAACCCCCAGAGTACGGAGTCGAGCTCCTCTACCCAGTGCGTGTTAGATTCTGTGAGGGACCGCACTAATCTGGGTTTAATGCCGCTCATGATTAGACCATTTGCTCATTCAACTTGACCGTTAGTTTGAGGGTGATAGACTGAAGCGTAGTCGAGCTTGATGCCCATGTTTTTGCACCAGAGTATAACCTCGTCGGCCGTGAAATTCGTGCTGTTATCAGTGATGATGCTGTGGGGGACGCCAATACGGTGTACTACCCCGGATATGAAGTCTATCACAGGTCCGGATTCTGCCGTTTTAACCGGCTTGGCCTCTATCCATTTGGTGAATTTGTCCACCATGACCAATAAGTATTTTTGCTTGTGGGTTCCCCCTTTAAGGGGTCCAACCATGTCAAGCCCCTAGACCGCGAACGGCCAAGTGATGGGTATAGTTTTGAGGGCGGTGGGTGGCATGTGTCTTTGATTAGCAAAGAGCTGGCAACCGACGCATCGTTGGACTAAGTCCTGAGCATCTGCCCGGGCTGTAGGCCAATAAAATCTTGTACGGAAGGCCTTGCCTACAAGGGCCCGGGCTGCAGCATGGTGCCCGCCGAGTCCGGCGTGAATTTCAGCCAGGAGATTTCGCCCTTCCTCTTCGGAGATACACCTTTGAAGGACTCCGGTTGTGCTTTTCTTATAAAGTTCTCCCTCATGGACCTTGTAGGCTTTGGATCGCCGAACTATGCAGCGGGCCTCATTTTGGTCTTCGGGAAGTTCCTGCCTAATTAAGTAGGCTAGGAATGGTTCTGTCCACGGGGCAATTACTGCCATTATTTTGTGGGCTGAAGGTGTTATTTCATTGGCCGAGCCACCGATTGTGTCAGAATGTTCCGTGTTGGGTGGTGCAGTTGGTTCTGGGTTGTTATTTCCGGACTCCTCTTCCCATAATACGGATGGCTTAAAGAGCCGCTCCAGGAAGATGTTTGGAGGGACGGCGTCGCGCTTTGCACCGATGCGTGCCAACACGTCTGCTGCCTGGTTATTATCCCGGGCTACATGGTGGAATTCGAGTCCTTCGAACCAAGCTGACATTTTTAGGACGGCGTTTCGGTAGGCTGCCATTTTCGGATCCTTGGCGTCAAAGTCTCCATTTACTTGGGATATTGCGAGGTTTGAATCCCCGCGCACCTCTAGGCGTTGAATACCCATGGAGATTGCCATCCGGAGACCATGTAGAAGGGCCTCGTATTCGGCTGCGTTGTTGGAGTCCGTGTACATTATTTGAAGTACGTATTGGACTGTGTCTCCGGTTGGGGACGTCAAGACGATGCCAGCCCCCAAGCCGGCCAACATTTTGGAGCCGTCGAAATGCATGATCCAATTGGAGTATGCGCCGTACACTTTAGGGAGTTCGGCTTTGGTCCATTCGGCGATGAAGTCAGCCAAAACTTGCGACTTTATAGCTCGCCGTGGTTTGTAGGTTATGTCAAATGGTAAGAGCTCAATGGCCCATTTTGCAATCCTGCCCGTCGCGTCGCGGTTGTTTATAATGTCGTTGAGAGGTACTTCGGAGGCCACTATTATGGAACACTCTTGAAAGTAGTGTCGCAGCTTCCGGGATGCCATGAACACTGCGTATGCTATCTTTTGATAATGTGGGTACCGGGACTTGCATGGAGTTAAGAGAGTGGATACGTAGTACATTGGTTTTTGAAGAGGGAATTTGTGCCCTTCTGTTTCTCGTTCGATGACGAGTACCGCGCTGACAACTTGATGTGTTGCCGCGATATATAATAACATCGGTTCGCCCAGGTTGGGCGCGAACAGGACCTGATTTGTTGCCAATATGGCCTTAATTTCTTCGAGTCCGGCCGTGGCAGCATCCGTCCATTCGAAGTGTTCGGTGCGCCAGAGGAGGCGATAGAGGGGCAGTGCCTTTTCTCCCAAACGGGAGATGAAGCGGCTTAGAGCCGCCACACATCCAGTTAGTTTTTATATTTGTTTGAGGTCTTTTGGGATATCCAATTGTGACAGAGCTCGGATCTTGGCTGGGTTTGCTTCAATTCCTCTATCGGATACAATAAAGCCCAGGAGCTTTTCGGCTGGTACGCCGAAAACACATTTTTCCGGCTTGAGCTTAATGTCATATGCTCGGAGGTTGTCGAATGTAAGCCTCAAATCGTCTACTAGAGTTTCGACGTGTTTGGTATTAACGACCACATCGTCTACGTATGCCTCCACTGTTTTGCCTATCTGGGTAGCCAGACATGTCTGAATCATGCGCTGATATGTTGCGCCGGCGTTTTTGAGTCTGAAGGGCATTGTGTTGAAGCAGAATGGTCCGTATGGAGTAATGAATGCCGTTGCGGCCTGGTCTGTTTCCACCATCTTGATTTGATGGTATCCGGAGTATGCGTCGAGGAAGCACAATGAATCGTGCCCTGCGGTAGCATCGATGATTTGGTCGATGCGGGGGAGGGGGAAAGGATCCTTTGGACAGGCCTTGTTAAGCTCTTTGAAATCGACACAAAGGCGCCAGGATTTGTCCTTTCTTGGTACCATTACCAGGTTTGCTAGCCAGTCCGGATGTTTTATATCTCTGATGAATCTGGCTTCTAAGAGTTTGTCTAGCTCCTCTCCCATTGCCTGTCTTTTGGGTTCGGAAAATCGCCGAAGAGCCTATTTGACTGGCTTGAATCCTTTTAGGATATTTAGGCTGTGTTCTGCCAGCCTGCGTGGGATTCCTGGCATATCTGAAGGGTGCCAGGCAAAAATGTCCCAATTTTCCCGAAGGAATTCTCGTAGTGCGGCTTCTACATCGGGGTTTAATTGTGCCCCAATGGAGGCCGTCTTTGTGGGGTCCGTTGGATGGACCTAGAATTTGACTATTTCGTCTGCTGGTTTAAAAGAGGTGGACTTAGATCTCTTATCGACTATCACATGGTCCCTATTCACCGTGGAGCGCAGCGCAGTGAGTTCCTCTGCCGCTAGGGCTTCGGATAGTGCCTCTAGGGCTAGTGTGGCTGTCTTATTTTCAGCGCAGAGTGCCATATCTGGATCACTCACAAGAGTGATGATTCCATTGGGCCCGGGCATTTTAAGCTTCATGTACCCCGTAATGGGGTATAGCTTGGAAAATTGTGAATGCCTCTCGCCCTAACAAGGCGTGATATCCGCTGCCGAATGGGGCCACTTGGAATGTGACCTCCTCGGACCTGTAATTGTCTGGTGAGCCGAACACTATGTCTAGTGTGATTTTTCCTGTGCAGTGTACTTCCCGACTAGGGATTATTCCTCTAAAGGTTGTGCTGCTTCGCTCAATGCAGCTCCAGTCTATTTCCATTTTTTGGAGGGTTTCCTCGTAGATGAGGTTTAATCCCCTGCCGCCATCCATGAGTACCTTGGTAAGACGAAAGCCATCCACTATCGGACTAAGGACCAATGCGGCTGGTGCTCGGGCTGTTCGGAATTTAGGTTCATCGCTGGCATTGAAGGTGATAGCCGTGTCGCTCCATGGATTTGTTGTTGCTACTTGGTAGATTTCGGCGAGGCTGCGGATTGTTTGTTTCCGCATATTATTTGATGCGAAAGTCTCGAAGACTGTTAATACCGTACTGGTACTGTTGGGCTGGTTACCGGGGGCTAGAAAACCTTCGCCACTTTTGGCCACCTGCCGTAGTATCCAACATGCTCGAAGGCTATGTGTTGGAGTGGCGCCCTCTGTACTATGGATTTTACAGGGTCCGTTGAGCCATTCCTCCAGTATGGTTCCGTGCCCTTTAGGGGTTTTTTGCTTTTTGGTTTTTGACCCAGGTGCTTGAGTATGACGCACCCTTTTATTTCGAACTAGGGTTATGTTCAGGGCCGGATTGTCCCAAAACCTGGTTTCAGTTTTCCAGGCACTCTCCATCGCATAGTATTTTTGTACTATGGTCGCCAGGTCGGCGAAGCGTGTAACTTCGCGACGACTTATGGCGTTCATTATTCCCTTGTCCGTGCAATTGTTGCAGAAAATTGAGATTGCGCTTTCCTCACGGCAATCCTTTATCCTGTCTATAACCAGGAGGAATCTGGCCCAGTAATGATGTACTGTTTCATCGGGCTCTTGCCGTATTTGAGATAGATCGCTTATGTTTGGGTGGGCGGGCGGAATTAAATTCGGAATCCCGCCCAATCTGAGGCTCAAAGGCCGAGAAGTTTCCGGATTTGGAAGCTTGGATTACTGGATGTTATCCAACAAATCTGGTCCGATGCCTGACTTTAGGTTCAGTACTTGATTGACGTCCGTCCCCCCGCGGGAATCCGGCATGGAGGGATCGGGAATCCGGACATAACTGGTCTTTAACATAGAAGAAGAGTCGCCGCGTTGTTCCTCTACCACAGTAACGTGGTGGGTAGCCTAGGGAGAGTTAATTTCTCTCAGATCGGTTTTAAGCCCAATCTGATCGTAGTCTGTAGCGACTCCCAGGGCGGTAATGCGATCCAAGAGCTCATTTACGGAGGAGAGCTCCATCGGATCTAGCTGCTCGGCGAATTCCGAGTTGACATGAAGATCGCTTTTGATGACCTGAGAGGTCATTGTCGGAGCGGTGGCCGAACAGGCGGTCATAAGAAAACCACCAAGCCGGATAGTTTGGCCGGTGGCCAAAGCTCCCTTGGCGGCGGCGCCGTCTTTAAAGACGGGAAAAGGCATCCCTCCTGATTGCGACGACACAGAGGAACTCTCAATGAAAGCACCAATGTCGGTGTCAAAACCGGCGGATCTCGGGTAGGGGGTCCCGAACTATGCGTCTAGGCGGATGGTAACAGGAGACAAGGGACACGATGTTTTACCCAGGTTCGGGTCCTCTTGATGGAGGTAAAACCCTACGTCCTGCTTGATTGATATTGATGATGTGGGTATTACAAGAGTAGATCTACCACGAGATCAAGGTGGCTAAACCCTAGAAGCTAGCCCATGGTATGATTGTTGTTCGTCCTACGGACTAAAACCATCCGATTTATATAGACACCGGAGAGGGCTAGGGTTACACAGAGTCGGTTACAATGGTAGGAGATCTACATATCCGTATCGCCAAGCTTGCCTTCCACGCCAAGGAAAGTCCCATCCGGACACGGGACGAAGTCTTCAATCTTGTATCTTCATAGTCTTGGAGTCCGGCCGATGATGATAGTTCGGCTATCCGGACACCCCCTAGTCCAAGAATCCCTCAGTCACCATTAAGAAAGCTCGACTTGTCGCTAAGATGTTTTCCGACAAGTTCAAGGAGTTGACTACGATGAGACTTTCTCACTCGTAGCGATGCTAAGAGTCTGTTGGAATTATATTAGCAATTACTGCATGATTTATGAAATCTTGCAGATAGGATGTCAAAACATTGTTTCCTCGACGATATTCTTGAGGAAATGTTGTATGTGATACAACCAGAAGGTTTTGTCAATCCTGAAAGATGCTAACAAGTGTGCAAAGCTCCAGCAATCCTTCTAGGGACTGGAGTAAGCATCTCGGAATTGGAATATACGCTTTGATGAGATGATCAAAGATTTTGGGTTTATACAAAGTTTATGAGAAACTTGTATTTCCAAAGAAGTGAGTGGGAGCACTATATCATTTCTGATGAGTATATGTCGTTGACATATTGTTGATCGGAAATGATGTAGAATTTCTGGAAGGCATATAGGGTTGTTTGAGAAGTGTTTTTCAATGGAAAACCTGGATTAAGCTACTTGAACATTGAGCATCAAGATCTATAAGGATAGATCAAAAAACGCTTAATAGTACTTTCAAATGAATACATACCATGACAAGATTTTGAAGGAGTTCAAAATAGATCAGCAAAGAAGGAGTTCTTGGTTGTGTTATAAGGTGTGAGTATTGAGTAAGACTCAAGACCTAACCACGGTAGAAGAGAGAGAAAGGACGAAGGTCGTCCCCTATGCTTTAGACGTAGGCTCTACAGTATGCTATGCTGAGTACCGCACCTGAAGTGTGCCTTGCCATGAGTCAGTCAAGGGGTACAAGAGTGATCCAGGAATGGATCACATGACAACGGTCAAACTTAACCTTAGTAACTAGTGGACTAAGGAATTTTCTCGATTATGGAGGTGGTAAAAGAGTTCGTCGTAAAGGGTTACACCGATGCAAACTTTGACACTAATCCGGATTATTCTGAGTAGTAAACCGGATTTGTATAGTAGAACAGTTATTTGGAATAGCTCCAAAATAGAGCGTGGTAGCTGCATCTAGGAGATGACATAGAGATTTGCAAAGCACACACGGATCTGAAAGGTTCAGATCCATTGACTAATAACCTCTCTCACAAGCGAGATATGATCAAACCCCATGGGTGTCGATTCATTACAATCACATAGTGATGTGAACTAGATTATTGACTCTAGTGCAAGTGGGAGACTGTTGGAAATATGCCCTAGAGGCAATATAAAAATGGTTATTATTATATTTCCTTGTTTATGATAATTGTTTATTATCCATGCTAGAATTGTATTGATAGGAAACTCAGATACATGTGTGGATACATAGACAACACCATGTCCCTAGTAAGCCTCTAGTTGACTAGCTCGTTGATCAATAGATGGTTACGGTTTCCGACCATGGACATTGGATGTCGTTGATAACGGGATCACATCATTAGGAGAATGATGTGATGGACAAGACCCAATCCTAAGCATAGCACAAGATCGTGTAGTTCGTATGCTAAAGCTTTTCTAAATGTCAAGTATCTTTTCCTTAGACCATGAGATTGTGCAACTCCCGGACACCGTAGGAATGCTTTGGGTGTGCCAAATGTCACAACGTAACTGGGTGACTATAAAGGTGCACTACGGGTATCTCCAAAAGTGTCTGTTGGGTTGGCACGAATCGAGACTGGGATTTGTCACTCCGTGTGACGGAGAGGTATCTCTGGGCCCACTCGGTAGGACATCATCATAATGTGCACAATGTGATCAAGGAGTTGATCGCGGGATGATGTGTTACGGAACGAGTAAAGAGACTTGCCAGTAACGAGATTGAACAAGGTATCGGGATACCGACGATCGAATCTCGGGCAAGTACTATACCGCCAGACAAAGAGAATTGTATACGGGATTGATTGAATCCTTGACATCGTGGTTCATCCGATGAGATCATCGTGGAACATGTGGGAGCCAACATGGGTATCCAGATCCCGCTGTTGGTTATTGACCGGCGAACGTCTCGGTCATGTCTGCAGGGTTCCCGAACCCGTAGGGTCTACACACTTAAGGTTCGATGACGCTAGGGTTATAGGGAATAGATATACGTGGTTACTGAATGTTGTTCAGAGTCCCGGATGAGATCCCGAACGTCACGAGGAGTTCCAGAATGATCCGGAGGTAAAGATTTATATATGGGAAGTCCTGTTTTGGTGACCGGAAAAGTTTCGGGTGCTATTGGTAACGTACCGGGACCACCGGGAGGGTCCTAGGGGTCCACCAGGTGGGGCCACCGGCCCCACAAGGTTGCATGGGCGAAGTGTGGGAGGGGACCAGCCCTAGGTGGGCTGGTGCGCCCCCCACCAGGTCCCAAGGCGCCTAGGGTTTGGGGAGGGGGCGCCTCCACCTTGCTTGGGGGGGGGCAAGTTTCCCCTCTCCCCCCCCTTGGCCGCACCCTAGATGGGTTGGGGCTGCCGCCACCCCTAGGGAGGGAATCCTAGATGGGGGCGCAGCCCCTCCCCTTCCTCTATATATACTTGAGGTATTTGGGGCTTCAAACACATGAGTTTTTCCTCTCCTTGGCGCAGCCCTACCTCTCTCCCTCCTCATCTCTTGCGGTGCTTGGCGAAGCCCTGATGGAGTGCCATGCTCCTCCACCACCACCACGCTGTTGTGCTGCTGCTGGACGGAGTCTTCCCCAACCTCTCCCTCTCTCCTTGCTGGATCAAGGCGTGCGAGACGTCACCGGGCTGCACTTGTGTTGAACGCGGAGGTGTCGTCCGTTCGGCACTAGGATCTCCGGTGATTTGGATCACGACGAGTAGGATTCCCTCAACCCGTTCTCTTAAACGCTTCTGCTTAGCGATCTACAAGGGTATGTAGATGCACTCCCCTCTCTCTCGTTGCTAGTCTCTCCATAGATAGATCTTGGTGACTCGTAGGAAAATTTTGAATTTCTGCTACGTTCCCCAACAGCTACGAGGGTGGCCGGCGCGCCCAATAAGGGTGGGTGTCGGTGTCAAAACCGGCGGATCTCGGGTAGGGGGTCCCGAATTGTGCGTCTAGGCGGATGGTAACAGGAGACAAGGGACACGATGTTTTTACCCAGGTTCGGGCCCTCTCGATGGAGGTAAAACCCTACTCCTGCTTGATTAATATTGATGATATGGTTAGTACAAGAGTGGATCTACCACGAGATCAGAGAGGCTAAACCCTAGCAGCTAGCCTATGGTACGATTGTTGTTCGTCCTACGGACTAAAACTCTCCGGTTTATATAGACACCGGAGAGGGCTAGGGTTACACAGAGTCGGTTACAATGGGAGGAGATCTTCATATCGTATCGCCAAGCTTGCCTTCCACGCCAAGGAAAGTCCCATCTGGACACGGGACGGAGTCTTCAATCTTGTATCTTCATAGTCCGGGAGTCCGGCCAAAGTTCATAGTCCGGCCATCCGGACACCCCCTAATCCAGGACTCCCTCAGTAGCCCCTGAACGAGGCTTCAATGACGACGAGTCCGGCACGCAAATTGTCTTCGGCATTGCAAGGCGGGTTCCTCCTCCGAATACTTCATAGAAGATGTTGAACACAAGGATAGTGTCCGGCTCTGCAAAAATAAGTTCCACATACCGCCCTAGAGAGAATAATATTTGCACCAATCCAATCTGCTGACGTAGTCCGCAACGTGACATCACGCCACGGCCAGGCTTTTATTCGAATCGTTTTACTGTTCCACCTCAACGCGTTTAGCGAGGCGGTTTCCTTGGCACGTGTTGTCAAAGCAGAGATCGTGTCCCCTTATTCCAGGATTCTCATCAATACGGGCGTGGGTAACCCAACCGCGCCATCAATCGCGGCGCTTGGGAGATAAGCGAGTTTTATTAGGCCGGTGGGGGCTCGTAGTTTCGGCCGCCCATATAAGGGGATAAGGATCTACCCTTTCCATTTACGCCTTCTTCCTCCTTTGCTTATCCATCCCCGCGCACTCGAGCTCCAGCGCCCAAGTCCGCACTTCTGACCTCAACCTTCTCCAATCATGTCCGGAGCGGGAGGTAGATGGATGGCCTCCTCCGTCACGGAGGGGCAAATCAAAAGCTGAGGAAGGCCGGATACCTGTCTGACGACATCGCGCACCGGCTTCCAGATGTGGGGCAACTCATCCCCACCCCCAGGCCCCATGAGAGGGTTGTTTTTCTTCCCCATTTCCTCCGCGGACTGGGTTTTCCTCTTCACCCGTTTGTCTGGGGGCTCATGTTCTACTATGGCCTGGACTTCCACGATCTGGCCCCAAACTTCATCCTCAACATCTCGGCGTTCATTGTCGTGTGCGAGGCCTTCCTCTGCATCCAGCCCCACTTCGGCTTATGGATGAAGACTTTTAATGTCAAGCCGAAAGTAGTGGGCGGCCGCCAAGCGGAGTGCGGAGGTGCCATGGTGGGCCGGATGGCCAACGTCCTATGGCTCGAGAGCTCCTTTGTGGAGACAATAAAAGGGTGGCAATCGGGGTGGTCCTACATCACCGAGCCACGCGACCCCAAATGGGAGGCGGCCCCCGAATTCCGATCTGGCTTTCCCACAAGGCTCACCTCCTGGAAAGAGACGGGCCTAACATGGGGAGATTCGGAGGAGCTGACCGGACTCCAAACCTGTGTCAAAAAGCTGGTGAACAAGAATCTTAAGCTCGTCAACATAGTCCAGGTCATGCTTATCCGTCGGGTCCTCCCATGCCAACAACGGGCCTTCAAATTGTGGGAGTTTGATCCGGCACAGCAGCAAACCTTGAGCGGGCTCTTCGATACCACATACGAAGATGCCTGGAAGGTGCTGTTCAAGGGCGCCGAGGCCCCCGCATCTGCTACCAAAGATCGTGGATTCAGCTCGCGGTGCCAGGCCAACAAGGTAAGCTATTCTACCCTTTATGGGACTCTTGTCTTTCATAGTCTGACTCTATGCGGGATCTAAACTCCCCTACCTTTGACAGGACTGGTTGAAGAACTCCGGGCAGGTTATCTGTCCGGCACCTCTACCAGAAGACCCAGCGGACGCTCGATTGACGGGGCTGCTGGTTCCGGCACCTCATGTGGTGCTAGAGAAGAAGGCCAAGAATAAGGCCACGAAGACTCGAAAGAACTCCCGGCGCCTGGTGGTGTCAGATTCATCGCCCGACAACCCCGAAGCACCCTCCGCCTCTGAAGACGAGGAGGAGGAAGAAGAAGAAGCCTCTCCCCCTCCAACGGGGGGGAGGAAACAAAAGAAAGGCCGCCCCAACTGGGGAGGCCGGAGGGTCCAAGAAGGGGAAGACCCTTCTGCCGGACTACGCCTCCGATGCCGAACACGGCAGGGAAGAATGGCCATCCAGGGTCAAGCCCCTGGCAAAATCGTAAGTGTCCGGTTAGCCGAATGACTTATGGCATTCCTCTATTATTCGGTAACTTCTGACGCCGAATTTAATCATGCAGTCCGCCCAGAGCTCAGCTCGGCGATTTGTTGAGCGGCTCGCTGAATTCGTTGGATGTGAACAACGCTTCACTTTCGACGGCCTCCTCCCCTCTCCCTGCGGACGACGCCGAGGTGGATTCCTGAAAGGGATTGAACCAGGAGGAGGTGGTCCTAGAGGCGCCTCAAGGCGACCTCCCGGACTCCATGCCTAAAGGGGGTAAAGCCCCCGAGGGATCTAAGTCCGGCTCTGGGCCGGACACTGCTCCTGAACCATCAACGGTTCCAGAGTCCGACAGGCGGCTCCTTCGCAAGAAGGGCAAGCCTACTACGCCGGCGGTCTCCGTCCATCCGGAGGCGCTGGACAATTTGCTGGAGGTGCTTAACGGCGCCTCCATCGACAAGGAGCACCACACTGTTATGAGTGCGGTGATTCAGAAGGTTCAGTCCGCCAAGAGCAGGCTGACCGAAGCTTGTACGAGCCTTCTAACAGGCTTTGAGGTATGTGTTCGAAAACATATAAAAATATTACCGCATAGACAGTAGCCCCTGATGCTCAGTTCGGTGTTCGGAAAGAAAAGCCGAGCTGAGGATCTAAAAAGATATATGCAGGAGTCTAACAAAAATATGTCAATATGGGAATGCAGGCTGCGCTGCTGACCTTTGCCGCACTGACTGTGGAGGTAAATGCATTGAAGGAGAGCCTCGAGCGGTCCGAGAGCGAGCTCGGCCGTGCCAAAAAGCAGCTCGAGGACAAGGAGGGTATGTAGTACCACGTATAAGTGTATATAGAAATACTTGGTTGCAAATAATGACAGGACCAACATAAATGTTGCAGGGGCCACGGCCGAGGTGGCAACCCTGAAGGAGGCGGTCTCCAAGGCCGAAAACAGTGCGGCCTTGGAGCGCACCGAGCGAGAGAAGCAGGAGGCGCGGGTGGCGGAGGTGCGGCAAGAGCTCCAGGCTCTCGTGGAAAAACACGAGAGTTTGGAGCGTCGAAGACTCGAGAGTCCGAGCTCGCCTTGGCTCTTGAGAGTGCCAAGACCGCTAACGCCGAAACCCAGAAGGCCCTCCAGGAGATCGAGGCGATGAAGAAGATAGCGGCGGGTAAGGCATTCTTTATGCAAAGCAAGAATATAAAAGGAAATTATTTGTTACTTACCCAAATCCGGAGCTCTCCAGGAGCGTTCGCCGATCTGCCCCGTAGTGTGTCTGATGCTGCCGCATTCTACTGAGCCGAGGAGGGGAGCTCAACGGAAAAGATGTTCTGGTCTCAGTATGCTGAGGCCGAACATCCGGTGCCCCTGAGCGACCAGCTGAAGTAGCTGGTCGAGCTCCACAAGGTGGACGAACAGGCCATGAAGGGCCTCATAGTTCGGCTGTGGCCTAGGGAAGCCATGCCTGGGAGCTACTTCGGTCTGGTGCGGCGGCTGGTGGACGCATGTCCGTGGATTGAGGTCATCAAGCGCTCCGTCCATATTGAAGGTGCCCGTCGGGCCCTTGCCCGTGCTAAAGTGCACTGGGGCAAGCTGGACGCTGAGAAGCTTTTGACGGACGCGCCACCGCCGGGCAAGGAGTATCGCACGCCCGAGATGTATTATAAGGGCGTCCTGAAGGGTGCCCGCCTTATAGCGGACGAATGCTCCAAAGATGTAATTTTTGAGTAGACTCGCATCTGTTATCTTGTACGCTGAAAACTTTGTTCATATGCGTTAAGCAACGCTTTGTTAATTTAAAATATTACCTTATGTGCGGCCGTTTATCAAATCTGAGAGATGCAAGTCGTCGGCTTCTACCCCCATGCCACGAGTGCTGGGGTGTTCGGGATAAACCTGAGCGCTCTTGTTCCCATTCTTGGGTCCATCTAGGGAGGCGCTCAGCACAACGAACCAGGCCGTCGGACTTATAATGCTTTATCACTCTCACTTAGCCATAGAATTCTATAATTTTAAATTTCGGTGAAGCCCCTAGTATTCGGAAGACCGAGTTCGGGGCGCTATCCATGCCTAGGCCGGATAAGTCCGGTTCCTCGCTCTAAGCGGCATAAGTCTTGAAGGACTCGAAAAACCTCGCGAACAGCGACCGGTCTCTCGCACTATCATGACGACCAGTTTTAGCTTTCTCTACTGAGGTGTTAGCCCAGCTCAACTGGGGCACAATCGCAATAGTTCTCCCAGCGCTACCTTAGCCAACATTGCGGAACGTAAGGTACCAAAACATGGGAGCCGGGCAAACCCAACTATTGACCCAAGACATGATTCGGAGCCGATGCATATAGTTCTATAAGTTCGGGGTCCCGCACTCATGAGAGTGTTCGGTCTTCTCACACCATGTTATGGGGTGCTTAAGCCCCTGGTGTATTGGCCGTACCAAAGTGTATGGTTGCATAATGTCATAAATGAACATATTTGTATAAAAAATAGATGAGTACAATAATAGATAAGAGCTATGTATTGTTTATTAAAAAGGTGCTACTATGAAAGCAAAACGATACAAATAGCGCGATAAGCAAGAGATGGGATTATTTGACATGTCCCCCTCCAGGGGCAAGCTGCGGGACTTTAAGTAAAACGGGTATTAAGCTCGTTATACAGACCACCTGGACATTTGACGCGGCTTGTTCTCTCCCTGGATGTTGCATCGTGTGTTCGGCGAGTGTATTGCCGGACAGGCCTTCCAAATAGTTGGGTCCTGAAAGTATATAAAAAAGAAACGACGGAATAGGGAGCCCCTTAGTGCGGTTGAGCCACATTCTGGGCGTGCCGTAGTTGTGCCCCTCCCCTTATGCCCATGGTATTTCTAAGGCGTAATTATGTACGCGTGGTACCGATACCACCATCTGGCGAGGGCTGGGGTTGGGGCTGCATTGCTATGCTTGCTCGGAGCGTGCCAGCCGGCTTTGTTGTAGGTTACTTCGGGCTCGCGAAGGCCGGACGTTTAACACTTGGATTGGAGAATTGCCTTGAAAGGCTACTCTGTACTTCCGCCGCCAGGGCCGCCGTGTGCTCCTCCATTCGAAGAGAGCGTTCGGTGTTTCCATTTACCGTGATGACTCCGCGAGGGCCTGGCATCTTGAGCTTGAGATATGCATAGTGCGGCATCGCATTGAATTTTGCAAATGCGGTTCGTCCGAGCAGGGCGTGATAGCCACTGCGGAATGGGACTATGTCGAAGATTAACTCTTCGCTTCGGAAATTATCCGAGGATCCGAAGACCACTTTGAGTGTACCCGAGCCTGTACAGCAGGCTTCTACACCTGGTATGACGCCTTTAAAGGTTGTCTTTGTGGGTTTAATCCTTGAGTGATCGATACCCATTTTTCGCACTGTATCCTGATAAAGCAGGTTCAGGCTGTTGCCGCCGTCCATGAGGACTTGGGTGAGGTGAAATCCGTTGATAATTGGGTCTAGGACCAATGCGGCGAATCCGCCATGACGGATGCTAGTGGGGTGGTCCCTTCGATCAAAGGTGATCGGGCAGGAGGATCATGGGTTGAACTTTGGGGCGACTGGCTCCAACGCATAGACGTCGTTGAGAGCACGCTTCCGCTCCCTTTTGGGGATGTGGGTTCCGTATATCATGTTCACCGTCCGCACTTGCGGGGGGAATCCCTTCTGTCCTCTGTTGTTCGGCGGCCGGGGCTCCTCCTCGTCATCGCTATGCAGCCCCTTTTCTCTGGTTTCGGCACTTAACTTGCCTGCCTGCTTGAACACCCAACAGTCCCTGTTGGTGTGGTTCGCTAGTTGTTCGGGGGTGCCGTGTATCTGGCACGAGCGATCGAGTATCCGGTCTAAGCTGGATGGGACTGTAGTGTTTCTTTTGAATGGCTTCTTCCGCTGACCGGGTTTAGAGCCTCTGAATCCGGCATTGACTGCCGTATCCTCAGTATTGTCGCCATTAATGCGGCGCTTGTGCTTGTTGCGACGTGACCTGCCATTGTTGTCCTTGGTATCCGAATTGCCAGGGCTCTTGGTTATGTTATTGCTACGAGCTAGCCAGCTGTCTTCGCCCGCGCAAAAGCGGGTCATGAGTGTCGTGAGGGCTGCCATAGATTTCGGCTTTTCCTGTCCTAGGTGCCGGGCAAGCCATTCGTCTCGGATGTTGTGCCTGAAGGCCGCAAGGGCCTCGGCGTCCGGGCAGTCGACTATTTGATTTTTCTTGGTTAGGAACTGTGTCCAGAATTGTCTGGTCGATTTCTCTGGCTGCTGGATTATGTGGCTTAGGTCATCGGTGTCTGGTGGTCGCACATAAGTGCCCTGGAAGTTGTCAAGGAATGCAGATTCCAGGTCCTCCTCGCAACTACTTGACTCTGCTGGCAGGCTGTTAAGCCAATGTCGAGCTGGTCCTTTAAGCTTGAGCAGGAGGTATTTGATGGCGTGTAGATCATCACCACGGGCCATGTGAATATGAAGGACATAATCCTCGATCCATACCGCGGGATCTGTTGTGCCATCGTATGATTCGATGTTGATGGGTTTAAAACCCTCGGGGATTTGATGATCCATTACTTCGTCTGTGAAGCATAGTGGGTGTGCGGCACCCCTGTAGTTGGCTATATCACGATGCAGCTCCGATGATCTTGGTCTATTGTATTCAGCCTGGCCGTATTTATCATATCCGGCGTGACGGTTATCATCACGTGAAGTGGGGCGCCCACGCGATCCGTAGATCGATCTTGTCTGCCTTGCCTCATTCTCCAATATGTCTCGCAGGTCTGTTGCGTCTCCCCGCACTCTGGTATTTTTTGAGCGGTGCCGGGGTGCGGCTTGGGTCGAGGGCCTCAAGGCCTCTCTGTCGGAGCCACGGGGTGGCCGATCGGGCGCATCGTACGCTGGTGATGTAGGTTTAGTTGCTTCCTCCTCAAGTTGGGGTAGCATCCTGCGACTTGGGTAGCTCTTGGAGGGGCGTTCGAGTTTATACTCTTCGGCCGCCAGGACTTCGGTTCATCTGTCGGCTAGCAAGTCTTGGTCAGCTCTAAGCTGCTGCTGTTTTGAGGCTGCTTGCCGTGGCCATAAGCCTGCATTTGAAACGCTCTTGTTCGACGGGATCCTCTGACACAACGAATTCGTCGTCGTCGAGGCTTGCCTCGTCTTCGGAGGGAGGCATATAATTGTCGTTCTCGACCTCTCTGTCGGCCGCTCTCTCATGAGGGTTGGCTCCTTCGTCCTCCTGCACTGAATCCTGCTGGAGGGGGGTGTCTTCGGCACTGTCCGGTGTGTTGTTATCTCCGGTGCCGGACTCGCCGTTTTTACTTTGGCGGGATTTAGAGCAGCGCCGATGACGTCGGCGCTTGGGTTGCTTCTTGGAGGGGTCGTCCTCCATTTTTTCATCGCCATCCCCTGCTTTGGGGGTGTCCACCATGTATAAGTCATATGACGAGGTGGCTTTCCAGTTCCCTATAGGTGCTAGTTCTTGGTCGTCTCCTTCATCGGCGTCCATACCGTCGATGTCTTCGGAGTCAAAGTCGAGCATGTCGGTTAAATCGTCGACAGTGGCTACGTAGTGGGTGGTGGGTGGGCTTCGAATTTCTTCGGCGTCCGTATCCCAACCATGCTGACCGTAATCCGGCCAGGGCTCTCCTGACAAAGAGAGAGACTTTAGTGAATTCAGGATATCGGTAAAGGGCGAGTGCTGAAAGACGTCCGTGGCGCTAAACTCCATGATCGGAGCCCAATCGGGTTCGATCGGAAGAGGTGCGGAAGATTCAGAGTTCGGAGCGGAGTCCGGCACCCTAGAGTCATAGGCCTCGCCAAGGACTGGGCTGATGTTCGGCTCTATCGCCGTAGGGATTGCGGCACCTGGGGCGGCGTCCAACCGTCCGTCCCCAATTGGAGCGGTCGGCTCCGAGCTAATGGTCGGAGCGGGCACCTCAGCGACGCTCCGGGCGTTGTCCGACGGCAGAGCTAAATCATGCCCATCGTGACAGTGCGGCGTGCTCGGTCGTGGCTCGAATCCATCGAAGATCAAGTCCCCGCGGATGTCGGCCGTGTAGTTTAAACTTCCAAACCTGACCTGATGGCCACGGGCGTAGCTTTCGATCTGCTCCAGATGGCCAAGCGAGTTGGCCCGCAGTGCGAAGCCGCCGAATACGAAGATCTGTCCGGGGGGGGGGGGAAGTCTCACCCTGGACCGCGTCGTGGTTGAGGATCGAAGAAGCCATTGGGCCTAAAGGTGACGACACAGAGGAACTCTCAATGAAAGCACCAATGTCGGTGTCAAAATCGGTGGATCTCGGGTAGGGGGTCCCGAACTGTGCGTCTAGGCGGATGGTAACAGGAGACAAGGGACACGATGTTTTTACCCAGGTTCGGGCCCTCTCGATGGAGGTAAAACCCTACTCCTGCTTGATTAATATTGATGATATGGGTAGTACAAGAGTGGATCTACTAAGAGATCAGAGAGGATAAACCCTAGAAGCTAGCCTATGGTATGATTGTTGTTCATCCTACGGACTAAAACTCTCCGGTTTATATAGACACCGGAGAGGGCTAGGGTTACATACAGTCGGTTATAATGGGAGGAGATCTTCATATCGTATCGCCAAGCTTGCCTTCCACGCCAAGGAAAGTCCCATCCGAACATGGGACAGAGTCTTCAATCTTGTATCTTCATAGTCCGGGAGTCCGGCCAAAGGTCATAGTCCGGCCATCCGGACACCCCCTAATCCAGGACTCCCTCAGTGGGCACGCCCCCTGCCTCGTGGGCCCCTCGTGGCTCCACCGACCTACTTCTTCCTCCTATATATATCTACGTACCCCGAAACCATCCAGGAGCACCATGAAAACCTAATTCCACCACCGCAACCTTCTGTATCCGTGAGATCCCATCTTGGAGCCTTTACCGGTGCTCCACCAGAGGGGGAATCGACAACGAAGGGCCTCTCCATCACCACCAAGGCCTCTCTGATGAGTTGTGGTAGTTTACCACAGACCTGCGGGTCCATAGTTATTAGCTAGATGGCTTCTTCTCTCTCTTTGATTCTCAATACAAAGTTCTCCTTCCTCTTCTTGGAGATCTATTTGATGTAACTCTTATTGCGGTGTGTTTGTCGAGATCCGATGAATTGTGGGTTTATGATCAAGTTTATCTATGAGAAATATTTGAATCTCCTCTGAATTCTTTTATGTATGATTGGTTATCTTTGCAAGTCTCTTCGAATTATCAGTTTGGTTTGGCCTACTAGATTGATATTTCTTGCCATGGGAGAAGTGCTTAGCTTTGGGTTCAATCTTGCGGTGCTCGATCCTAGTGACAGTAGGGGAAACGACACGTATTGTATTGTTGCCATCGAGGATAAAAAGATGGGGTTTATATCATATCGCATGAGTTTATCCCTCTATATCATGTCATCTTTCTTAATGCGTTACTCTGTTCTTATGAACTTAATACTCTAGATGCAGGCAGGAGTCGGTCGATGTGTGGAGTAATAGTAGTATATGCAGGCATGAGTCAGTCTACTTGTTGCGGACGTCATGCCTATATACATGATCATGCCTAGATAATCTCATAACTATGCACTTTTCTATCAATTGCTCAACAGTAATTTGTTCACCCACCGTAATAATTATGCTATCTTGAGAGAAGCCACTAGTGAAACCTATGGCCCCTGGATCTATCTTTTATCATACAAGTTTTCCATCTACTTTTATTTGCATCTTTTATTTTCCAATCTATATCATAAAAATACCAAAAATATTTATCTTATCATATTATCTCCATCAGATCTCACTTTTGCAAGTTTCCGTGAAGGGTTTGACAACCCCTTTATCGCATTTGTTGCGAGGTTCTTGTTTGTTTGTGTAGGTGCGTGAGACTTTTGAGGAGCCTCCTACTGGATTGATACCTTGGCTCTCAAAAACTGAGGGAAATACTTACGCTACTGTGCTGCATCACCCTTTCCTCTTCAAGGAAAACCAACGCAAGATCAAGACGTAGCAAGAAGGATTTCTGGCACCGTTGCCGGGGAGGTCTTCGCTCAAGTCAAGACATACCAAGTACCCATCACAAACTCATCTCCCTCGCATTACATTATTTGCCATTTGCCTCTCGTTTTCCTCTCCCCCACTTCACCCTTGCCGTTTTATTCAGCCTCTTTTCACGTTCTCCTATTTATTTCGCTTGCCTTTTGTGTGCTTGTGTGTTAGATTGTTTATTTCGTCGCCATGGCTTAGTCAAGAAGAGCTAAGGGTGTGCTTCCAAGTTCTAGTACCTTGGATAGTCCCTCTGTCCTCTCTATACTCCTTAATAACGATGCTTTAGAAAGACCTAACGGGGTTACCAATGAGAGTTTAAATAATTTTGATAAAGAGGACTCCGGAATTTTTCATTATTTACTTGATGAGCCTTTAAAAGATTCTTGGGATAGGCTATTAAGGATTCGAGCTAGCTATGTGCCACAATATCAAATTGAGATTTACCTAAAAAGCTTTTATGTTGGGTTACCACCTTCGATTAAGCAAGTTTTAGATTCTGTTTTTGAAGAAGGTTTTCTTGAAGGGGATGCTATAGATACCTATGAAAAAAATGAAAACTATATTTGGACACCCCATGAATGATAAGGTTGAATCCACCACTCTCTTATGCTTTTATCAAAACGAAATTATTAAAGATATGAAAGCTAGCCAAGATGCAAATTTCCGTAACGTGCTTAATATTTATTCCTCCATTAATGGGCATGTGCTTTCCCAAAATAGAAGGATAAATGCTATAGATAAGAAATTTTCTCTTTTCTTTCCGAATGCCAAAGATGGCAATATTTAGATCTATCCTTGCTTTTATGCCTAGCTAGGGGCGTTAAACGATAGCGCTTGTTGGGAGGCAACCCAATTTTATTTTTGTTCCTTGATATTTGTTCCTGTTTAGTAATAAATAATTTATTTAGTCTCTGGTTAGATGTGTTTTCATGTTTTAATTAGTGTTTGTGCCAAGTAGAACCTATAGGATAACCTTGGGTGAAAGTTAATTTGATTCTGCTGAAAAACAGAAACTTTGCATACACAAGAAAAAATTCAATAAATCACAGAAACGTGCTTTTCTGTTGATTCCTTTTTCTGTAGATCAATAGACAAATAACCTAGGACGTCCTATTTTGGTAGGATTTTTAAGGTTCCAGAAGTATTCGAAAGTTACAGATTGCTACAGACTGTTCTGTTTTTGATAGATTCTGTTTTTCGTGTGTTGTTTGCTTATTTTGATGCATTTATGGCTAGTATCGGGGGGTATGAACCATAGAGAAATTGGAATAGTAGGTTTAACACCAATATAATTAAAGAATGAGTTCATTACAGTACCTTATGTGGTGGTTTTTCTTTCTTACACTAACGGAGCTTATGAGATTTCCTGTTGAGTTTTGTGTTGTGAAGTTTTCAAGTTTTGGGTAAAGATTTGATGGACTATGGAATAAGGAGTGGCAAAAGCCTAAGCTTGGGGAGGACCATGGAACCCAAGGAAATATCCAAGGACAACCAAAATCCTAAGCTTGGGGATGCCCCGGAAGGCATCCCCTCTTTCGTCTTCGTCTATCGGTAACTCTACTTGGAGCTATATTTTTATTTACCACATGATATGTGTTTTGCTTGGAGCGTCTTGTATGATATGAGTCTTTGCTTTTCAGATTATCATAGTCATCCTTGCTGTACACACCTTTTCGGAGAAACCCACATGATTTGGAATTTATTAGAATACTCTATGTGCTTCACTTATATCTTTTGAGCTAGATAATTTTTGCTCTAGTGCTTCACTTATATCTCTTAGAGCACGGCGGTGGATTTATTTTGAAGAAATTTTTGATCTCTCATGCTTCACTTATATTATTTTTAGAGTCTTTTAGAACAGCATGTTATTTGCTATGGTTATAAAATTGGTCCTAGAATGATGAGCATCCAAGTTGGGTATAATAAAAACTATCATAGAAAGTGAATTGGATGCTATGATCAATTTGATGCTTGATAATTGTTTTGAGATATGAGGATGGTGATATTAGAGTCATGCTAGTTGGATAATTATAAATTTAAGGAATACTTGTGTTGAGGTTTTTGATTCCCGTAGCATGCACGTATGGTGAGCCGCTTTGTGATGAAGTTGGAGCACGATTTATTTATTGATTGTCTTCGTTATGAGTGGCGGCCGGGGACGAGCGATGGTCTTTTCCTACCAATATATACCCCTAGGAGCGCGTGTAGTGCTTGTTTTTTGATTACTTGTAGATTTTTCCAATAAGTATATGAGTTCTTTATGACTATTGTTGAGTCCATGGATTATACGCACTCTCTCCCTTCCACCATTGCTAGCCTCTCTTGTGCCGCGCAACTCTCGCCGGTACCATACACCCACCATATACCTTCTCAAAACAGCCACCATACCTACCTATTATGGCATTTCCATAGCCATTCCGAGATATATTGCCATGCAACTTTCCACCGTTCCGTTTATTATGACACGCATCATCATATTGCTCTTGCATAATCATGTAGTTGACATCGTATTTGTGGCAAGGCCACCCTCATGATTTTCATACATGTCACTCTTGGTTCATTTCATATCCCGGTACACCGCCGGAGGCATTCATATAGAGTTATATTTTGTTCTAAGTATCGAGTTGTAATCTTGAGTTGTAAGTAAATAAAAGTGTGATGATCTTCATTATTAGAGTATTGTACCAAGTGAGGAAAGAATGATGGAGACTATGATTCCCCCACAAGTAGGGATGAGGCTTTGGACTTTACAAAAAAAGAGAGAAAGGCTATATAAAAAAAAGAAGAGAAAGGCCAAACAAAAAATGAGAGAAAAAGAGAGAAGGGACAATGCTGCTATCCTTTTACCACACTTGTGCTTCAAAGTAGCACCATGATCTTCATAATAGAGAGTCTCCTATGTTGTCATTTCCATATGCTAGTGGGAATTTTCAATTATAGAACTTGGCTTGTATATTCCATTGATGTGCTTCCTCAAAACGCCCTAGGTCTTCGTGAGAAGCAAGTTGGATGCACATCCACTTAGTGTCTTTTGTTGAGCTTTCATACATTTATAGCTCTAGTGCATCCGTTGCATGGCAATCCCTACTCACTCACATTGATATCTATTAATGGGCATTTCCATAGCCCGTTGATACGCCTAGTCGATGTGAGACTATCTTCCTCTTTTTTGTCTTCTCCACAACCACCACTCTATTCCACATATAGTGCTATGTCCATGGCTCACGCTCATGTATTGCGTGAAAATTGAAAAAGTTTGAGAATACTAAAGAATGAAACAATTGCTTGGCTTGTCATCGGGGTTGTGCATGATTAAATACTTTGTATGATGAAGATAGAGCATAGCCAGACTATATGATATTGTAGGGATAACTTTCTTTAGCCATGATATTTTAAGAAGACATGATTACTTTTATTAGTATGCTTGAAGTATGATTGTTTATCGTGTCAATATGAACTTTTATTTTGAATCATTTGGATCTGAACATTCATGCCACAATAAAGAAAAATACATTGAGAATTATGCTAGGTAGCATTCCACATCAAAAATTCTGTTGTTATCATTTACCTACTCGAGGACGAGCAGGAATTAAGTTTGGGGATGCTTGATACGTCTCCAATGTATCTATAATTTTTTATTGTTCCATGCTATTATATTACCTGTTTTAGATGTTTATGGGCTTTACTTTACACTTCTATATCATTTTTGGGACTAACCTACTAACCGGAGGCCCGGCCCGAATTACTGTTTTTTTCCTATTTCAGTATATCGAAGAAAAGGAATATCAAACGGAGTCCAAACGCGATGAAACCTTCGGGAACGATCTTTCTGGAACAAATGCAAACCAGGAGACTTGGAGTGGACGTCAAGAAGCGGACGAGGCGGCTGTAGGACCTTGAAGTATGTCTAGAGGGGGGGTCATTAGACTACTTGACCAATTAAAAACTTAACCTTTTCCCAATTTTAGATTTGGCATAGTTTAGCTATCTTAGGACAAGTCAAGCAATCATCGCACAATTCAAGCAAGCATGCAAAGAGTATATAGGCAGCGGAAATTAAAGCATGCAATTTGCAAGAAAGTAAAGGGAAGGGTTTGGAGGATTCAAACGCAATTGGAGACACGGATGTTTTTGGCGTGGTTCCGATAGGTGGTGCTATCGTACATCCACGTTGATGGAGACTTCAACCCACGAAGGGTAACGGTTGCGCGAGTCCACGGAGGGCTCCACCCACGAAGGGTCCACGAAGAAGCAACCTTGTCTATCCCACCATGACCGTCGCCCACGAAGGACTTGCCTCACTAGCGGTAGATCTTCACGAAGTAGGCGATCTCCTTGCCCTTACAAACTCCTTGGTTCAACTCCACAATCTTGTCAGAGGCTCCCAAGTGACACCTAGCCAATCTAGGAGACACCACTCTCCAAGAAGTAACAAATGGTGCGTTGATGATGAACTCCTTGCTCTTGTGCTTCAAATGATAGTCTCCCCAACACTCAACTCTCTCTCATAGGATTTGGATCTGGTGGAAAGAGGATTTGAGTGGAAAGCAACTTGGGGAAGGCTAGAGATCAAGATTCATATGGTAGGAATGGAATATCTTGGCCTCAACACATGAGTAGGTGGTTCTCTCTCAGAAATGGTAAGTTGGAAGTGTAGGTTTAGTCTGATGGCTCTCTCCACGAATGAAGAGGAGGTGGAGGGGTATATATAGCCTCCACACAAAATCTAACCATTACACACAATTTACCAAACTCGGTGGGACCGATTCAACAGACTCAGTCGGACCGATTTAGTAAACCTAGTGGCCGTTAGTGATTTTCGGTGGGACTGACATGCAACTCGGTGAGACCGATTCGGTTAGGGTTAGGGCATAACGTAATCTCGGTAAGACCGATTACACAAACTCGGTAAGACCGATTTTGGTAATAGGCTTTCCAGAGAGTTGGTCAGGCAAACTCGGTGGGACCGATTTGCTCTTTTCGTTGAGACCGAAATGTTACAAAAGGGAAACAGAGAGTTTACACTGCAATCTCGGTGGGACCGATCGCTCACTTTGGTTAGACCAAAACGTTACAAAGGGAAACAGAGAGATTACAATTCCATCTCGATCAGACCGAGATCCCTATCGGTAGGACCGATTTGCTTAGGGTTTGTGGTAGTGTCTATGACTTTTTGAATCGGTGGCGTCGGATTGGAAGAATCGGTGTGACCGATTTTGGCTTTGGGTTTAGGTTATTTGTGGATGTGGGAAAGTAGCTGAGGGCTTTGGAGCATATCACAAAGCACATGAAGCAAGAGGATCATTAAGCAACACCTCATCCCTCCTTGATAGTATTGGCTTTTCCTATAGACTCAATGTGATCTTGGATCACTAAAATATAAAATGAAGAGTCTTGAGCCTTTGAGCTTGAGCCAATCCTTTGTCCTTAGTATTTTGAGGGATCCACTTTCATCATCCATGCCATGCCATTCATTGAGCTTTCCTGAAATAATAGTCTTGGAATAGCATTAACTCAATGAGCTATATGTTGTTATGAATTACCAAAACCACCTAGGGATAGTTGCACTTTTAATCTCCCCCTTTTTGGTAATTGATGAAAACATATAGATCAAAGCTTCGACAAAAGATAATAAGAATAAAAACATCGTCGCTTTGAGAAGTATGTGATAAGAAAGAGCTCCCCCTAAATTTTTGCATGGTTTAAAATTTGCTTTGGACTGCAAATGCACAAGGAATTAGGCTCATGGGTTACTCTTTCATGTCACATACATCTTGGTGGAGCGCTCAAAATGATAAGTATTGAATACATGCACTCATCACCAAGCAAAGTGAATGGTCACATAAGATAGATAGGATAATATCATCAAACATGCATAAGTGTAGCTTATGATCAAAGACATGATCATCAATGTCTCACAAGCATAGTATCACAACCAATCAAAAAGCAAACAAGTTTAAACCAACAAAGGAAGAGAGAACAAAAGCAACACTCTCTCTCTCGAAGCCTATGATCTATACATTTTTCTCCCCCTTTGGCAACAAGTTACCAAAAAATTCATTGAAAATGCATAGTGCTAGATCGACTCTCAGGCTTGATCTTCAGTTGGTGGTGTCCGGATAACTCCAAGGATGAAGGCTTCAGTTGATGTAGAGGGTGCTGAAGTTGATGCTGAAGCTAGTTGCACTGGAGCTGAAGGGGCAGTAGCTGGTGCTGAAGATCTTGCTCTAGTGTCTGGCACTGGCACAACAGCTGACCTCTGAGCTCTAGGCACTCTGGCAAAGACATTTGTGGTTGTCTTGCCTTTCCTCTCCTACATGTCATCCTGCAGTTGCTCCACAACTGACTGAATCTCAGTTACTTTGACATCTAGATCATAGAATTTTTGTTCCATGATTCTTTCCAAGCTCTCCTGGTTTTGAGTTAAGGTGGTAAACCCCTTCTCAATCCTCGGTGATGATGTTATCAAGTAACCAAGCTGCTCCTGCTTGTTTTTCAAGAAATACTCAGATGCCTCCTCTTGAGTTGGCATCTTGGCAGCCTTCTCCTTCTTCTCTTGAGCCTGAACTGATGATGGATCATCCTCATTCATAACAACCTCATTGTCTTCAAAGTCTGGATAGAGTGGAAAATGTTCCCTATCCAATAGATATTTGCCAGTTCCCATATTTGAGTTGATCAATTCCTGAATCTGAGGTGCATAACCACAGCTCCTCTTATGATCTGCTGCAGTCCTCTTAATGGTTTCAACTATAAGGATCATGAATTTGAATTTCTGTGGCACATCAAATAAATGCAACATATTGATGGCATGACCTCTGATCATGTTGTGGTCACCAGACTTGGGCAACAGAGTGTGCCTCAGAATCCAATTGATAGTAGGCAGCCATGACAACAGAAAATGGACTGATCCAAAAGAGAAAGTCTCTAGGGCTTTGTCTGGGATCTCCTTGTACATGTGTGCCATGGTATTGTGTCCCATTTTCTTCTTGGCATATACATCCAGATCATCATCATTTTCCTTTGGGGGATTTATCAGTTTTGCCCATTCTTCAACAGTGGATTGGTACCTTGTACCTTCAGACATCCAAACAATTCTTCCATCTGGGTAAAAATGTGTTGTGGAGTATAATTGCATGATAAGTTCATCATTCCAGTTTGTGAGCTTTTGCCCAACAAATTCTGCAACTCCACAAGCAACAAAGCTGTCTTGCACTCCAGGATAGTGCTCTTCATTCTCCTTCATGTAGGTCCAGTCGACCCACCTCATATCACACACTATGGGCTTCTTGTCCAATAAGATTGTCTCATAGAGTCCTGTTGTTCCTTTGTATGGAACCTGTAATCAACAGCAGTTCTTCTCCTTGTGGCATATGGATCTGCCATCCTCCATAGCCTCAATCCTGAGTCTTTTCTGATGTTCATGTCCTCAGCCACAGGATGGGCATCATTGTGATCTGGTATCTTTGGCTTAAGCTTCCTTAGAACCTGTCCTTCTTCTTCTTCCTCCTCAGCAACCTCAGGCACTGGGGCCTTGTTCTTCTGAGTAGCTGGAATACTCTTGGTATTCCTCTTTGGTGCAGACTTGGCCTTGGGGACAGCTTTGGGTGCTTCCTTGGGCTTAGATGTTGCAGCCCCAGATTTAATAGCATCACCCATAAGCTTTGGTACCTTTGGTGTTGGTGCAGTAAGCTCTTCCTATTCCATGATGGAAGGTTACCCAACAACTCTGGCCTTGTCTTCTTGACCCTTTCCTTCCTCTTCTTGCCTTCAGCAGCTGGCTCTTTGGGATCAGGACTTTCAGGCAGTTGAGTTGATGCTCTGGCCTTGGACATTGGTTGTCTTCCTACAGGCCTTTTAATCTTCATGCATGGCTTCATATCCTTTGCTGAGCCATATTCCTTCTTAAGCACCACTTTCCTGGAAATAGCCTCATCTTCCTTAGCTTTGTAGTCCTCATCTTCTGAGTCTGAGGTTCTCTTTCTCCTTCGCCTGGTAGCAGCCTTAGGCAGGTTGCTAGGAGTGCTTCTGCATCCTTCATCTGAAGTGCTGGAGGGACTTCTGCTTCCTTCCTTCACCTGTTCTGACTGTCACTCTGGTCTGACATGTTGCAAAAGCTGACTGCTGACCCTATGAAGAGTTATAGATGAGATAGAGTGGATGAGCATCACAAAATGCAGAGATTTTTCAAAAGAATGATTCAAAAATTCAGTTTTAGTTTTCCACAGAAAGCATTTCGGGTCAACCGATTTTCAAACTCGGTGATACCGAAGCAATTTTTGGAACCTAAACTGATGAACTCGGTTGGACCGAGTCACAGTTTGATGGCACCGAGACTGCTAGGGTTTCACAGAATCCTAAAATCGGTCGCACCGATTAGTAATTCTCGGTCAGACCGAGAGTCACTAGTGCAATGGCATATGCCAAATCGGTGAGACCGAGTTTTTCAACTCGGTGGGTCCGAGATGGTTTCGGCGGCAACCTAACCCTAAAAATTTGAATCTAATCTACCCTACGGACTACTTTGGCTAGATAGGATTGTTTCAATCGTGGCAAGAATCAATAAGAGTACAATGTTCTAGGAATCAGATGTGGATAGCACAAAGATCGACTCCATACCCTAGTGCGGCGATGAACTCGCTACGACGGCAATGGTGGGGTTGAATTCCGTTGACGGCGGCGGAGACCAGCGCAGGAGGCGGCTGGCGACAAGGAGACGTTCCGGAGACCTTCGATGGCAGAGCGAGCTATTGCGCGGGCGAAGAGGTTCAGAGAAATTTCCAAAATTTTGCCTGTGTCTATATATAGCCCGACCCTATCGGTGTGACCGAGTGGAACAACTCGGTGGCACCGAGATGCATAACTGTGTTCAGTTACAGCAACTCGGTGTGACCAAAAAGTTCAAATCGGTTGCACCGAGATTGAAAACTCAGACAAACTTAATGATCTCGGTAGGACCGAAATGGAGGAATAGGTCAGACTGAGAATCACAAAGAGGTTTTGGAAGTTTAAGTCTATGACGAATCAGGGATCCAAGTGCTCCTCACACAGAGTGGTTCGAATCTGACTTTATCAAATTTTGTGATGTAGCATGAATAGAGTTTGAGATGAGAAAAGCATAGATAGCTAGAGAGGGTTCTTAGGCATTCTTGTTCATCCACTTGGCCAAAAGAAGAATGAGCCAAACAATCAAAACAACAAGTGGATGTCCTTGAATGAGTAAAATATGCACCAGCATGCTCACACAATAAAATGGCAAATGAAATATGTGGCAAAGCATGCACAACCAATTCTAGCATCTATCAAACAATTGGCGATGACTAGGTCATCTATATATGAGTATATTGACTTAGGAGTCAATTGAGAACATTTGATCATAGGCCATACTCATCGTTTAAGCTCAAGTGGGGTTACCACTTTTACATAATGCATTGATGTGTTCACACCATTAGAGTTGCTTTGACTCAATTTTTGAGTTAAGCTCCCCCTAGATGTGAGATCCCCCTTGAGGGAGTCCCAGACTAGGGGGTGTCCGGATAGCCGAACTACCATCATCGGCCGGACTCCAAGACTATGAAGATACAAGATTGAAGACTTTGTCCCGTGTCCAGATGGGACTTTCCTTGGCGTGGAAGGCAAGCTTGGCGATATGGATATGTAGATCTCCTACCATTGTAACCGACTCAGTGTAACCCTAGCCCTCTCCGGTGTCTATATAAACCGGATGGCTTTAGTCCATAGGACGAACAACAATCATACCATAGGCTAGCTTCTAGGGTTTAGCCTCCTTGATCTCGTGGTAGATCTACTCTTGTAACCCACATCATCAATATTAATCAAGCAGGACGTAGGGTTTTACCTCCATCAAGAGGGCCCGAACCTGGGTAAAAACATCGTGTCCCTCGTCTCCTGTTACCATCCGCCTAGACGCACAGTTCGGGACCCCCTACCCGAGATCCGCCGGTTTTGACACCGACATTGGTGCTTTCATTGAGAGTTCCTCTGTGTCGTCACTGATAGGCTCGATGGCTTCTTCGATCATCAACGACGATGCAGTCCAGGGTGAGACCTTCCTCCCCGGACAGATCTTCATATTCGGCGGCTTCGCACTGCGGGCTAATTCGCTTGGCTAGCTGGAGCAGATCGGAGGCTACGCCCCTGGCCGTCAGGTCAGATTTGGAAGTTTGAACTTCACGGCTGACATCCGCGGGGACTTGATCCTCGACGGATTCGAGCCACAGCCGAGCGTGCCATACTGTCACGATGGGCATGATTTAGCTCTGCAGCCGGACAGTACCCTGGAGGCCGCACTCAAACCCGCTCCGATCTTCGACTCGGAGCTGGCTGCGCAGACAAAGGATGGATGGCTAGACACCGCCTCGGGGGCTGCAACCTCTACGGCGATAGAGCCGAACACCGATCTTGTCCCCCATGAAGCTCGTGACTCCGAGGTGCCGGACTCCTTGCCGGACTCCGGACCTCCCGCGCCCCCTCCAGTCGAATCCGATTGGGCGCCGATCATGGAGTTCACCGCGGCGGACATCTTTCAACACTCACCTTTTGGCGACATCTTGAGTTCGCTAAAGTACCTCTCGTTATCAGGAGAGGCCTGGCCGGACTGCGACCAGGACGGTTGGGATGCGGACGACGAAGAAATTCAGAGCCCACCCGCCACCCATTTGGTAGCCATTGTCGACGATCTAACCGACATGCTAGATTACGACTCTGAGGACATCGACGGTATGGACGACGATGCCGGAGATGACCAAGAACCAGCGCCCACCGGGCACTGGAAAGCCACCTCTTCATACGACATATACATGGTGGATATCCCAAAGGATGGGAACGGCGAAGGAATAGCGGAGGTTGACCCCTCCAAGAAACAGCCCAAGCGCCGGCGTTAGCGGCGCTGCTCTAAATCCCGCCATAGCAAGAATGAGGATTCCGGCACCGGAGACAATAATACACCGGATAGCGCCGAAGACAACCCACTCCAGCAAGATCCAGCACAGTAGGAGGAGGGCCAGCCCTCATGAGAGAGCGGCCGAAGAAGAGGTAGAGGACTATATGCCTCCCTCCGGAGACGAGGCAAGCCTCGATGACGACGAATTCGTCGTGCCTGAGGATCCCGTCGAACAGGAGCGTTTCAAACGCAGGCTTATGGCCACGGCAAACAGCCTCAAGAAAAAGCAGCAGCAGCTTAGAGCTGATCAAGATCTGCTAGCCGACAGATGGACCGAAGTCCTCGCGGCCGAAGAGCATGAACTCGAACGCCCCTCCAAAAGCTACCACAAGTGTAAGCTGCTCCCCCGATTAGAGGTGGAGGCATATGATCCCGCTTCACCAGGAGACAATACGGCTGATCGACCACCCCGTGGTCGCGACAGAGAGGCCTCAAGGCCCTTCACTAGACCCGTACCCCGGCATCGCTCGAAAAGCACAAGGCCACAGGGGAACACTCCGGACCTGCGAGACATATTGGAGGATAAGGAAAGACAATCAAGATCGATCTATGGATCACGTGGGCGCCCCACGATACGTGACGATCACCGTCACCCTGGACACAGTAAGTCCAGCCGGGCCGAACACAACAGACAAAGCTCTTTTGAGCTCCGTCGCGATATCGCCCAGTACAGAGGCGCCGCACACCCACTGTGCTTCACAGATGAGGTAATGGATCATCAAATCCCAGAAGGGTTTAAACCCGTCAATATTGAATCTTATGATGGCACAAGAGACCCCACGGTTTGGATTGAAGACTATCTCCTTCACATCCACATGGCCCGCGGTGACGATCTTCACGCCATCAAATACCTCCCCCTCAAGCTTAAAGGACCAGCCCGGCATTGGCTCAACAGCTTGCAAGCAGAGTCAATTGGGATTTGGGAGGACCTGGAAGCCGCATTCCTCGATAACTTCCAGGGCACTTATGTGCGACCACCAGACGCTGATGACCTAAGCCACATAATTCAACAGCCAGACGAATCGGCCAGGCAATTCTGGACACGGTTCTTAACCAAGAAAAACCAAATCGTCGACTGCCCAGATGCGGAGGCCCTCGCGGCCTTCAAGCATAACATCCGCGACGAGTGGCTTGCCCGGCACCTGGGACAGGAAAAGCCGAAATCCATGGCAGCCCTTACATCACTCATGACCCTCTTTTGTGCGTGTGAGGACAGCTGGCTAGCACGCAGCAACAACCTCAACAAAAATTCTGGCAGTCCGGATATCACGGACCGTAGTGGCAGGTCACATCACAACAAAAACAAACGCCGCATTAACGGTGATAATAGTGAGGATACGGCAGTCAATGCCGGATTCAGAGGCTCTAAACCCGGTCAACGGAAAAAGCCATTCAAAAGAACAACCCAGGGTCCGTCCAATTTGGATCGAATTCTCGACTGCTTGTGCCAGATACATGGCACCCCTGAAAAGCCAGCTAACCACACCAATAGGGACTGTTGGGTGTTCAAGCAGGCAGGCAAGTTAATTGCCGAAAACAGCGACAAGGGGCTACATAGCAACGACGAGGAAGAGACCCGACCGCCGAACAATAGAGGACAGAAGGGTTTCCCCCCACAGGTGCGGACGGTGAACATGATATATGCCACGCACATACCCAAAAGGGAGCGGAAGCGTGCACTCAGGGATGTATACGCGATGGAGCCAGTTGCCCCGAAGTTCAATCCATGGTCCTCTTGCCCGATCACCTTTGACCGAAGGGACCACCCCACCAGCATTCGCCATGGTGGGTTCGCCGCATTGGTTCTAGACCCAATCGTCGATGGATTTCATCTCACCAGAGTCCTGATGGACGGCGGTAGCAGCCTAAACCTGCTTTATCAGGACACGGTGCGCAAAATGGGCATAGACCCCTCATGGATTAAACCTACCAAGACGACCTTTAAAGGCGTCATACCAGGTGTAGAAGCCAATTGTACAGGCTCAGTTACACTGGAAGTGGTCTTCGGATCCCCGGATAACTTCCGAAGCGAGGAGTTAATCTTCGACATAGTCCCGTTCCACAGCGGCTATCATGCCTTGCTCGGACGTACCGCGTTTGCAAAGTTCAACGCGGTGCCTCACTACGCATACCTCAAGCTCAAGATGCCAGGCCCTAGAGGAGTCATCACGGTCAACGGAAACACTGAACGCTCCCTCCGAACGGAGGAACATACAGCGGCTCTCGCGGCAGAAGTACAAAGCAACCTTTTAATGCAATTCTCTAGTCCGGCTGCCAAGCGGCCGGACACAGCTAAGCATGCCCGGAGTAACCTACAACACGACCACCTGGCACGTTCCGAGCACGCGTAGCAGTGCAGCCCCAACCCCAGCCCCTGTAAAACATTAAGACAGACCCTTCGCGTACTCCATTATGCTCTAAGGATACCATGGGCATGGGGCAAGGGGCTCGACCACGATAAGCCCAAACTACGGCTCAACCGCACCAGGGGCTCTTAAGTGTGTCGTTTCTTTTTCTTTTCCTTTTATTTTTCACCTACAGGACTCCGTTTGTCAGAGGCCCTGTCCGGCAGCAGGCATGCCGAACCCACGATACAACAGCCAGGGAAGGAGAAAGGCTACAACGAAAATCCAGGTGGTCCCCATTATGAGCAATAAATCTGTTTTATGCATTATTCCGTAGCCTACCCCTGGAGGGGGACATGTTAAACAATCCCATCCCTTGCTTACCGCACCACTTGTATCGTCCTGCACTTACAGCAGTTTTTATTTGAATAAAGCAATGCAGCACATTTTTGCTTCCAATTGCATTTCTTTCTTACACATATGTTCATCTATGACATGTTGCATCCGTACGTTTTGGTACGGCTAAATACACCAGGGGCTTATGTTTCCCGCGTTATGGTGTGATAAGTCCGAACACTTTCACAAGTGCGGCACCCCGAACTTATAGCATTATATGCATCAGCTCCGAATCATGTTCTTGGGTCAATAGTTGGGTTTGCCCGGCTCCCATGTTTTGGTACCTTACGTTCCGTTTTATCGGCTAAGGTAGCACTGGGAGAACCACTGCGATTGCGCCCCAGTTGAGCTGGGTTAACGCCTCAGTGGAGAAAGCTAAAACTGACCGTCATGATGAGGCGAGAGCTGGTCGCTGTTCGAGAGGTTCTTTGCGAGTCCCTAAAGACTTATGCCGCTTCGAGCGAGGAGCCGGATACTGTCCGGCCAAGGCGTGGATAGCGCCCCAAATTCGGCCTTCCGAAGACTAGGGGCTTCGCCGAAATTTAAAATTATAGAATTCTATGGCTAAGTGAGAGTGTTCAAGCATTATAAGTTAGGTTGCCTTGGTCGCTGTGTCGATCGCCTCCCTAGACGGACCCAAAAATGGGAACAAGAGCGCTCGAGTTTATCCCGAAATCCCCAGCACTCGTGGCATGGGGGCTGAAGCCGACGACTTGCCATCTCTCAGATTTGATAAACAGCCGCACAGAAGGTAATATTTTAAATTAACAAGCGTTGCTTAGCGCATATGAACCAAGTTTTCAGCGCACAGGATAATTAAATGCGAGTCTACTCAAATATTACATCTTTGGAGCACTCACCCGCAATAGTGCGGGCACCCTTCAACACACTCTTATAATACATCTCGAGCGTACGATACTCCTTGCCCTCTAGTGGTGGGTCCGTCACAAGCTTCTGGGCATCCATCTTGCCCCAGTGCACCTTTGCGCGGGCAAGGGTCCAACGGGCACCTTCAATACAGGCGGAGTGCTTGATAACTTCAACCAACGGGCACACATCCACCAGCCGCCGCACCAGGCCAAAGTAGCTCCCAGGCATGGCCTCCTTAGGCCACAGCCGAACTATGAGGCCCTTCATGGCCTGTTCGGCCGCCTTGTGGAGCTCGACCAGCTGCTTCAGCTGGTCGCTAAGGGGCACCGGATGTTCGGCCTCAGCATACTGAGACCAGAAGACGTTCTCTGTCGAGCTCCCCTCCTCGGCCCGGTAGAATGCGGCAGCATCGGACACGCTGCGAGGAAGATCTGCGAACGCTCCTGGAGAGCTCCGAATTCGGGTAAGCGACAGGTAATTAACACTCACATGCTTACTTTGCATGAAGAATGCCTTACCCGCTGCTATTTTCTTTACCTCCTCGATCTCCTGGAGGGCCTTGTAGGCTTCGGCCTTAGCGGCTTTGGCACTCCCAAGAGCCGTTGCAAGCTCAGACTCTCGAGTCTTCGAGTCACGCTCCAGGCTCTCATGTTTCCTCACGAGATCCTGGAGCTCTTGTTGTACCTCCGCCACCCGCGCCTCCTGCTTCTCTCGCTCGGTGCGCTCCGCAGCCGCATTGCGTTCGGCCGCGGCCACCGCCTCCTTCAGGGTCGCCACCTTGTTAGTGGCCCCTGCAATACCCCAGTTATCCTTGTCACTTTTCTTGCAACCAAATCCTTTTCTGTAAGGTACAATTTTCATAAGGTATTACTCACCTTCTTTTTCCTCGAGCTGCTTCTTGGCATGGCCGAGCTCGTTCTCGGACCGCTCGAGGGTTTCCTTTAAAGTTTTGACCTCCGCAGCCAGTGCGGCAGAGGTCAGCAGCACAGCCTGCAATCCCATATTGACATATTTTCATGACTCCTGCGTTTATCTTTCTAAAGATCCTCAGTCTGACTTTTCTTTCCGAACACCGAACCGAGCATCAGGGGCTACTGTCTATGCGGTACCATTTTACATATATTGAAATTCTTACCTCAAAGCCTGTTAGAAGGCTGCTGCAGGCTTCAGTCAGCCCGCTCTTGGCGAGCTGAACCTTCTGAATCACCGCACCCATAACAGTGCGGTGTTCCTCTTCGATGGAGGCGCCATTGAGCGCCTCCAGCAAATTATCCGGCACCTCCGGTTGTACGGAGGCAGCCGGCGTCGCGGTCTGGCCCTTCTTACGAAGGGGTCGCCCGCCGGACTACGGAGCCACTATGGGTTCCGGGGCTGAGTCCGGTGCAAAGTCCGGGAGGTTGTCCTCCGACACCTCCGGGGCCCTCTCCTCCTGGTGGGTCCCTTCCTGGGATCCCACCTCGGCATCGTCCGCATCACGGGGGGTGGAGGCATTTGGAAGAGAATCCTTGTCCGACGCCCCTAAGGACCCGCTCGACGAAGTGGGGAGATCATCCTTAGGCGGACTGCAGGGTTGTATGCGGCATTAGAAAGACATAATGTGGCGGAAAACGAAAACCTTGAAGTTATTCGGGAGTCCGGATACTTATGATCTCGCCAGAGGCTTGGCCCTTGGAGGCCAGTCCTCGTCGTCGTCACTGGCGTTGGCGGAACAGTCCGGGGGAAGAGTTTTTCCCCTCTTGGACCCTTCGGCCACCCTTGTTGGGGAGGCCTTCCTTTTCTTCCCTCCCCCCGCTGGGGGAGAGGCTTGCTTCTTCTCCTCCTCGGCTTGGTGGGAGGAGTCGGCCTCAGATTCATCATCCGATAGCACCTGAAAACGGGAACTCTTCCGAGTCCCCATGGCCTTCTTCTTGGCCTTCTTCTCCGGCACCACGTGGGGTGCCGGAGCCAGCAGCCCATTAGGCGGGCTTCAGCTGGGTCCTCTGGCAATGGGGCCGGACAGATAGCCTGTGCGGCCTTCTTCAGCCAGTCCTGTCAAAGGAAAGGGAGTTTAGATCCCGCATAGAGTCAAACTATGAATAACAAGCGTCCCGTAAAGGACAATATCACTTACCTCGTCAGCTGGACGCTGTGAGCTGAATCCGCGATCTTCGGTAGCGGATGCGGGAGCCTCGGCACCCTTGAACAGCACCTTCCAGACATCTTCGTACGTAGTGTCGAAGAGCCCACTCAAAGTCTGGTGTTGCGCCGGATCGAACTCCCACATGTTGAAGCCCAGTCGTTGGCACGGGAGAATCTGGCGGATGAGCATCACCTGGACTACGTTGACAAGCTTGAGCTTCTTGTCCACCAGCTTCTGGATACAGGCTTGGAGTCCGGTCAGCTCCTCCGAATCCCCCCAGATCCAGCCACTCTCTTTCCAGGAGGTGAGCCGTGTAGGGATGCCGGATCTGAATTCAGGGGCCGCTACCCAATCAGGGTCACGCGGCTCGGTGATGTAGAACCACCCCGATTGCCACCCCTTAATGGTTTCCATGAAAGTACCCTCCAGCCACGTAATGTGGGACATCCTGCCCACCATGGCGCATCCGCACTCCGCTTGGCTGCCCTTCACAACCTTCGGCTTGACACTGAAGGTCTTGAGCCACAAGCCGAAGTGGGGCTGGATGCAGAGGAAGGCCTCACACACGACGATAAACGCCGAGATGTTGAGAATAAAATTCAGGGCCAGATCATGGAAATCTAGGCCGTAGTAGAACATGAGCCCCCAGACAAAGGGATGAAGTGGGAAGCCCAGTCCGCGGAGGAAATGGCGAAGGAAAACTACCCTCTCATGGGGCCTAGGGGTGGGGATGAGCTCTCCCTCGTCGGGGAGCCGATGCGCGATTGTCGCTGGACAAGTATCCGGCGCTACGCAGCTTCTGGATATGCCCCTCCGTGACGGAGGAGGCCATCCACTTGCCTCCCGCTCCAGACATATTTGGAGAAGGTTGAGGTGAGATGTGCAGGCTTGGGCGCTAGAGCTCGAGTTCGCAGAGATGGATAAGCCAAGGAAGAAGAAGGCGCAGGTAAAAAGGTTGGATCTTTATCCCCTTATATGGGCGGACAGAAACACACGTCCCCACCGGCCTGGTAAAACCCGCTTATCTCCCAAGCGTCACAATCAATGGCGCAGTTGGGTTACCCACGTCCGTATTGATGGGAATCCCAGAATAAGGGGAACACGATCTCTGCTTCGACAGGCGTGCTAAGGAAACCGCCTCGCTAAACGCGCTGAGGTGGAACAATAGAAACAATTCGAGTAAAGGCTTGGAAGTGGTGTGACGTCACGCCGCAGAATACGTCAGCTGATTGATCTTGTGAAATATTATTCTCTCTACGGTGGTATGTGGAATTTATTTTTGCAGAGCCAGACACTATCCTGGTGTTCACGATCTTCTATAAATTATTCGGAGGAAGAACCCGCCTTGCAATGCCGAAGAAAATATGCGCGCCGGACTCGTCGTCATTGAAGCCTGGTTCAGGGGCTACTGAGGGAGTCCCGGACTAGGGGGTGTCCGGATAGCCGAACTACCATCATCGGCCGGACTCCAAGACTATGAAGATACAAGATTGAAGACTTCGTCCCGTGTACGGATGGGACTTTCCTTGGCGTGGAAGGCAAGCTTGGCGATACGGATATGTAGATCTCCTACCATTGTAACCGACTCTATGTAACCCTAGCCCTCTCCGGTGTCTATATAAACCGGATGGCTTTAGTCCATAGGACGAACAACAATCATACCATAGGCTAGCTTCTAGGGTTTAGCCTCCTTGATCTCGTGGTAGATCTACTCTTGTAACCCACATCATCAATATTAATCAAGCAGGACGTAGGGTTTTACCTCCATCAAGAGGGCCCGAACCTGGGTAAAAACATCGTGACCCTCGTCTCCTGTTATCATCCGCCTAGACGCACAGTTCGGGACCCCCTACCCGAGATCCGCCGGTTTTGACACCGACACCCCCTTTAGAGGGATGAACTAACCTTGGGTTTTGTCGATGATGACTTCATGTAGGTGTTGAAGATGTGGATGCTCAATGTTGTAGTAGATCATTTGGAGCGATCCTCTGGAGTGAGTTGCACTTTCAACTTACCTACATGGGTTAATCCCACAAGGAACAAACAAGAATATCCATAGACATAGAGTGATGCACACACAAGATGATGTCCATGAAACCATTAGGTTACCTTGTCCCTTGCCTTACCAACATGAGGTTTTGTGACTCCTTGAACTAGTGCAAGATGTGGAAGTTGATTACACTTGTCCTTGCCATAAAGATATGAGTGAAGAATGTTGGCGGAGTCACCCTCAAGAACTCTCTAGTTCTTCTTCTTCGGGATCCACATCATCTTGATGGGAATCCTTGGAGTTGTAGTTGTACTTGATGAAGTAGAACTTGACGTAGTCTTGGGAATCCACTTGACCGAGACCTTAGGTGCTTCTTCAAATGCATCAATCTCTTCTTGAAGCTTATCCTTGACTTTGTTCTTGCGGTCTTGTGGAGGAAGATCATCTTGAGCTTGTGCTCCCTTGAAGGAAGTAGGATCATACTTCTCTTGTTAAGGAACAAACTTCGTCTTGGGGTATTGATCTTCTTCCCACTCAACTCCATTGGCAATGAACTTCGTTCAAAACCAACACCTTGATTCTTCCGGTGTCTTCCTTGCTTGCGTACAATTTCCTCGAATTGCTTACTCACGGCAAGGCTCTTGTAAACACCTTTCTCTATAATTCCCTTCAATAAGCTATTTTCTTGCTCAAGTGTAACTTGGCTAAGAGAATCATTAGTGGAATCAAGAGAACTACTAGAAGCAACAATATTGGATTTAACATTATTATTGTTACTACTAGAGGAAGTATCTTTCTTGTACTTGTTACCAGACTTGACTTGAGGCATGTAAGTAGATAAGAGTAAACGCTTGGCAATGTAAGAAGAACTTTTCTTACGGAGATCATCATTGATTGCCTTTAAGAACTCATGCTCTTGCTCAAGATTGAGCTTTTCAAAGCGTAACTTCTCATGAGCCCTTAAAAGTTCTCGATGATCTTCGAAGATAGTTTCATGAGCCAACTTTAGAGTGTTTAGTTCTTTAGTTAGAAGCTCAATGTTCTCCTTATCATTGTCATTCGTTTGATTAGCATTATTAATTGACGTTTCATCATAGTATTCATCACTAGAGTAGTCAACAAGTAAATCATCATCCACAAGCAAGTCATCTTCATCACTATTGAAATCAACATACTCAGGATGTGTTACCTTTTGACCTTTGGCCATGAAGCATCTTCCAATTCCTTCATTTGGTGAATCAAACATGTCGTAGGAGTTGGTTGACACAAGTGCTAGACCGGCAACACCTTCATCTTGAGTATGTTCGGAGTCGGAGTGATAGCTTCTCTCGGAGTGATTGTCGGAGTCGAAGCCGGATACCCATTCACCAACATGAGCTTGATGTCTTTGTTTTGTGTAGCTCCTTGATGACTTGTCCTTCCTTTCCGAATCCTTGCTTCTCCGTGAGGGTCTTCGTTCATAATGATCATCTCTACTCCTCCTCTCTCTTGGTGGTGATTCTTCTCTTTTGCTTCTTCTTTTTGGAGAATCTTCTCTTCTTTTGTAGGGTGCCGTACACTCATTGGAGTAGTGTCCAGGCCTCCCACAATTGTAGAAATTGCGCTCTCGACTAGAAGATCTTTTGTCATGATAAGACCTTGACTTGGAGCTTCTTTCTTTGCTTCTACTCTCGTAGAATTTGTTGAAGTTCTTCACCATTAAGCTCAATTCTTCATTGAAGGTTTGTTTCTCACTTGATGATGTGGGGGCTTAACTTGAGGCTTTGTAAGCACCACTTGACTTCTTGTGAAGTTCCTCCTTATCCTTGAGTGACATCTCATGAGCAACAATTCTTCCAATGACTTCCGTTGGCTTGAGATTTTTGTAGTTTGGCATCATTTGGATCAATGTGCACACGGTATCATACTTTCCATCCAATGCTCTTAGGATCTTCTTGATGATGAATCTGTCGGTCATCTCTTCACTCCCTAAGCCGGCAATCTTATTTGTGATAAGTGCAAGCCTAGAGTACATTTCAGCGACACCTTCATCATCCTTCATTTTGAACTTGTCAAGCTGACTTTGGAGCACATCCAACTTTAATTCCTTGACGGATTTGGTACCTTCGTGCATATCAATCAAAGTATCCCAAATTTCCTTTGCATTCTCAAGACGGCTGATTTTGTTGAATTCTTCGGGGCACAATCCGTTGAAGATGATATCACAAGCTTGAGCGTTGTATTGCAGCATCTTCAATTCTTCCGCATTCGCTTCACGGTTCGGTTCTCTCCCATCAAAGAATTCACCTTGCAAGCCAATATAAATAATTGCCCAAACGGCGGGGTTATGTCCAAGAATATGCATTTTCATCTTATGCTTCCAACTAGCAAAATTAGTACCATCAAAGTAAGGACCTCTACGGTGATAATTTCCCTCGCTAGACGCCATACTCTCCTAGGTTGTGAAACCAAGGCTATGACCACCAAAAGCTATGGAAATCAAAGCAAATGGAGACCTAAGCTCTGATACCACTTGTAGGACCTTGAAGTATGTCTAGAGGGGGGTGATTAGACTACTTGACCAATTAAAAACTTAACCTTTTCCCAATTTTAGAGTTTGGCAGATTTTAGCTATCTTAGGACAAGTCAAGCAATCATCAAACAATTCAAGCAAGCATGAAAAGAGTATATAGGCAGCGGAAATTAAAGCATGCAATTTGCAAGAAAGTAAAGGGAAGGGTTTGGAGGATTCAAACGCAATTGGAGACATGGATGTTTTTGGCGTGGTTACGATAGGTGGTGCTATCGTACATCCATATTGATGGAGACTTCAACCCACGAAGGGTAAAGGTTGTGCGAGTCCGCGGAGGGCTCCACCCACGAAGGGTCTACGAAGAAGCAACCTTGTCTATCCCACCATGGCCGTCGCCCACGAAGGACTTGCCTCACTAGCGGTAGATCTTCACGAAGTAGGCGATCTCCTTGCCCTTACAAACTCCTTGGTTCAACTGCACAATCTTGTCGGAGGCTCCCAAGTGACACCTAGCCAATCTAGGAGACACCACTCTCCAAGAAGTAACAAATGGTGTGTTGATGATGAACTCCTTGCTCTTGTGCTTCAAATGATAGTCTCCCCAACACTCAACTCTCTCTCATAGGATTTGGATCTGGTGGAAAGAGGATTTGAGTGGAAAGCAACTTGGGGAAGGCTAGAGATCAAGATTCATATGGTAGGAATGGAATATCTTGGCCTCAACACATGAGTAGGTGGTTATCTCTCAGAAATGGTAAGTTGGAAGTGTAGGTTTAGTCTGATGGCTCTCTCCATGAATGAAGACGAGGTGGAGGGGTATATATAGCCTCCACACAAAATCTAACCGTTACACACAATTTACCAAACTTGGTGGGACCGATTCAACAGACTCGATCAGACCGATTTAGTAAACCTAGTGACCGTTAGTGATTTTCGGTGGGACTGACATGCAACTCAGTGAGACCGATTCGGTTAGCGTTAGGGCATAAGGTAATCTCGGTAAGACCGATTACACAAACTCGGTAAGACCGATTTTTGGTAATAAGCTTTCCAGAGAGTTGGTCAGGTAAACTCAGTGGGACCGATTTGCTCTTTTCGGTGAGACCGAAATGTTACAAAAGGGAAACAGAGAGTTTACATTGCAATCTCGGTGGGACCGATCGCTCACTTCGGTTAGACCGAAACGTTACGGAGGGAAACAGAGAGATTACAATCCTATCTCGGTGAGACCGAGATCCCTATCGGTAGGACCAATTTGCTTAGGGTTTGTGGCAGTGGCTATGACTTTTGGAATCGGTGGCGCCGGATTGGAAGAATCGGTGTGACCGATTTTGGCTTTGGGTTTAAGTCATTTGTGGATGTGGGAAAGTAGCTGAGGGTTTTGGAGCATATCACAAAGCACATGAAGCAAGAAGGTCATTAAGCAACACCTCATCCCTCCTTGATAGTATTGGCTTTTCCTATAGACTCAATGTGATCTTGGATCACTAAAATATAAAATGAAGAGTCTTGAGCCTTTGAGCTTGAGCCAATCATTTGTCCTTAGTATTTTGAGGGATCCACTTTCATCATCCATACCATGCCATTCATTGAGCTTTCCTGAAATAATAGTCTTGGAATAGCATTAACTCAATGAGCTATATGTTGTTATGAATTACCAAAACCACCTAGGGATAGTTGCACTTTCAGCAGCCATGAGGGTGGCCGACGCCCAGTAAGGGTGGGCGCGCCCCTTACTTCCTGGGCCCCTCGTGGCTCCACCGACCTACTTCTTCCTCCTATATATATCTACGTACCCCGAAACTATCCAAGAGCACCATGAAAACCTAATTCCACCACCGCAACCTACTGTATCTGCGAGATCCCATCTTGGAGCCTTCGTCGGCGCTCCACCAGAGAGGGAATCGACCACGGAGGGCCTCTCCATCACCACCAAGGCCTCTCCGATGAGTTGTGAGTAGTTTACCACAGACCTTCGGGTCCATAGTTATTAGCTAGATGGCTTCTTCTCTCTCTTTGATTCTCAATACAAAGTTCTCCTTCCTCTTCTTCGAGATCTATTCGATGTAACTCTTTTTGAGGTGTGTTTGTCAAGATCCGATGAATTGTGGGTTTATGATCAAGTTTATCTATGAGAAATATTTGAATCTCCTCTGAATTCTTTTATGTATGATTGGTTATATTTGCAAGTCTCTTCGAATTATCAGTTTGGTTTGCCCTACTAGATTGATCTTTCTTGCCATGGGAGAAGTGCTTAGCTTTGGGTTCAATCTTGCGGTGCTCGATCCCAGTGACAGTAGAGGAAATGACACGTATTGTATTGTTGCCATCGAGGATAAAAAGATGGGGTTTATATCATATTGCATGAGTTTATCCCTCTACATCATGTCATCTTTCTTAATGCGTTACTCTGTTCTAATGAACTTAATACTCTAGATGCAGGCAGGAGTCGGTCGATTTGTGGAGTAATAGTAGTAGATGCAGGCAAGAGTCGGTCTATTTGTTGCGGACGTGATGCCTATATACATGATCATGCCTAGATAACCTCATAACTATGCACTTTTCTATCAATTGCTCGACAATAATTTGTTCACCCACCGTAATAATTATGCTATCTTGAGAGAAGCCACTAGTGAAACCTATAGCCCCCGGGTCTATCTTTTATCACACAAATTTTCCATCTACTTTTATTTGCATCTTTTATTTTCCAATCTATATCATGAAAATACAAAAAATATTTATCTTATCCTATTATCTCTATTAGATCTCACTTTCTCAAGTTTTCCGTAAAGGGATTAACAACCCCTTTATCGCGTTGGTTGCGAGGTTCTTGTTTGTTTGTGTAGGTGCGTGGGACTTTTGAGGAGCCTCCTGCTGGATTGATACCTTGGTTCTCAAAAACTAAGGGAAATACTTACGCTACTTTGCTGCATCATCCTTTCCTCTTCAAGGAAAACCAACACAAGCTCAAGACGTAGCAGCAGCATAGGGCCCCTCACACCGGTCAGTATTGTCCTTTATCAACATGATTGTGCTTTGTCATGTTGCGCCAACGTTGTATTTTTTAAATAAAGCTATTCTATCGCAATATTTTCTCGTTTTGGAAATAAAGTTTGCTTCAACTAGTGCCACTATTATAGTAATTTCAAGGGATGCGTCATAGATTGACGCATCAGGAACATAGATAGAATTGGTGGCCAAAAGAAAAGGCCAATGTTTGTACAACCATATCTACGGCTACTAGAGTTCTAAATCCATGCTCTTTCTTATGTGTGCAAACATGAATACTCTACTATAGATGTTGTGATGGTCAAGAGCATTCGCCAAGTTCTTGGGTTGTATGACACGGCTAGCCAAGATGGATTTAATCCCGATATTCACTTTATCAAAAGGCTCTAATGTGTTGGTTGTGAATCTTGCAAGCTGGGAATCAATGAGATGTGTAGGCATCTTTGTTGTACTTATTATTTGAATCTTATTTGTTGGTTCTGAATCTTGGAAGCTGGGAATCAATGAGATGTGTAAGCATCTTTGTTGTACTTATTATTTGAATCTTATTTGTTGGTTTTTAATCTTGCAAGCTGGGAAACATGACATGATGATGCAGAGGACAACAACCATAACAAACTGTTCAAACTTGGTAGTATTGTCTGTTTGAAAGTGCGGCAAATGTGTTGATCATGTGCGTCCTGAGAATAATAATTATAATTGTTGTGCATGTTGATCCTGTGGCACTGATAGAACGAGCCAATGCATTGCTTGTTTTAAGAATACATTTTAATTAAAGCTAATTAAATTTAAGTAAAGTGACCACTAACACTTGTTATTACAGTACCAATACAGACCAGCTCGTGAACCGACATGTGTGGTCGGAATAGGTTTCTTAATGGAGGCGTTTGAATGCACCGAGGGTGCATATTCTGTCGGGCGTGCAGCGGGCGAGGGAGGGGTAGTAACTATTGTCGCCTATACACACTCAGTTTACTGCTGAATCTAGTTCCCCAAGAGCTGAAAAACAAACTACTGCTGCTGCCTACTCACTTGTTCACTCGAAGAGACTCCAATGGTGATCCGAGGGGTGAGCCTGCTAGATATGGACTTCAGCAAGGAGTTCACCTTTGAGTTGTCCATTCAGTCCCATGGCAGTACCAAGTTGAATGTGATTTACAACAACGATCCGGACTCGGTGTAGCTCTGCCTCGCCGAGTTCAAGCAGTACCTATAGGACGAGAAAGCACAAGGTCGTAGGACTAGACCTTGTGCCCATCCATTCATCTCTTGACAGGGACCAGCGGATCGCGGTCGCCCAGGTATGCGTGTGGGACGAGGTTCTCATCTACCATTGGTGTAGGTCCATCAAAGGTTCTGGAGCATTCACCCGTTTCATCGGCAGCGCCGATTGCACCTTCGCTACGGTGGAGAGAAGGAAGAACGCAACGATTCGGCGATCTGGTGCAACAAGATTGTCGACATCCATAAGCAATACAAGATCATCGGCAATGGGCAGGAGAAGGACTCCGTGGCTGACCCCGCCGAGACCATCATCAACCCCTGCTACACCAACATGAAAGAAGAGAACGATACCAAGGAGCTCCACCGGCCACCCTCCACCCGAACAACTCAACCCTCGTACTCCCCTCCGCCTGTGTCTTCCCCCGCTCTGGTTCGTTCGGTCCGCGGTCTTGACATCGTCCTCCGCCTTGGTGTTCTCGCCGCAGCGCCACCGTCTGTCGTTCCCAACATGGTCAGCAAAACAAGAGGAACCGGGAGACAACTGTTCGTAGAGAGGCTGACAGTTCCGGGCCCACCAGATCCATGGCCTAGGTTTAGTTGTTTAACATGGGCAGCCCACGACATGTTTCAATGTTTTTTGCATCAAGCGGCCTCTGGGCCTCCCAACCTAGCTTGTCTATAACATCATCAACCCAAGTTATGTTTGGTTTTTCAAGACGACGCACAGCTCAGTTCTATTTTTCTATAAGAATGCAAAACTGAACCTATGTTTTCCCTTGTATAATATATATATATATACACACTTATTTTATTACACACATATATATATAATAGAAACAATATAAGGTTTCGTTAAACCTGTCGCTTGTCCAACCATTTTATAGACCTTCCCACTTCCTTTATTTTTTGTTTTCATTAATCCTATATCTGAATTTTCTTCCACTTTCTTTTTCGATGTAAATTGTTCTCCCAGTACTTTTCCCTAGAACCAACTCAATTGTCCCACGTCTAGCCTAAAAAATAATAATACCCCACGTCCTATTAACACATCAAATTAAAATGATATTTTATTTCGTAAATTGAAAGTTCTTACAAAAAAATAATAATAATTGTTTATATATAACTTGGCAAATTAACTCCTAGCGATTACGTACATAAGCTTGCAAAGATTTTACAGACCAATGCAGTAATAGACGTGCAATCATGTGTTTATGTTTTTATAACATTTCTCCGTCCAGCCCAACATGATATTTTCACCCAGCCCAGCAAGTCCGAGGATTTTGAGAGAAATGCAAATGGGCTTTGAACTCTACCATATATATAAATGGGCTGCATAGATGCTACATCATTGTTTCACTCAGCCCACTAAATGGACTAAAAAACAAATGGATTGGCTGAGGCCAGTAGGTCGAAGCCTAAGCAAGGCGTTGGATTTACATCCAATGGACGTCATTCTTCTTCAATCTCTCATCTTCTTCCATCAGCGCTGCTGGGACCACCTGCTCCAGCCTTCGGCATCCAGCGGCATTGTTTTGTGCGCCTCGCAGCGAAACGCTACCCTGCCGACAGCAAGGTCATCCCTCCACTCCACTCAACACCTCCTATTATTCTCTGTCGAGTGTAGGCCCACCCCGCACCCGACCAGTCAAGTTTCCCACTCCTCTCCTGTGACTCCACTATCGCGTCTTCCCCATCTCCGGGTCGTTCCAGTGTTGGGCCTTGCCGTTGTCCACCGCCTCGCTGCGCTCCGTGTGGCGTGGTCAACAAACAAGAGTCATTGGAAGAGGACGGTACATGAGAGCCTGACGGCTGGGACCCACGAGGTCCATGGTCGCTATCGGTGTCAAAACCGGCGGATCTCGGGTAGGGGGTCCCGAACTGTGCGTCTAAGGTTGATGGTAACAGGAAGCAGGGGACATGATGTTTACCCAGGTTCGGGCCCTCTCTATGGAGGTAATACCCTACTTCTTGCTTGATTGATCTTGATGAATATGAGTATTACAGGAGTTGATCTACCACGAGATCGTAATGGCTAAAACCCTAGAAGTCTAGCATGTATGATTATGATTGCCTCTACGGACTAAGCCCCCAGTTTATATAGACACCAGAGGGGACTAGGGTTGTACAAAGTCAGTTACAGAAAAAGGAATCTTCATATTCGGGCGCAAAGCTTGCCTTCCACGCCAAGGAGAGTCCCATCCAGACACAGGTGAGAGTCTTCAGTCTTGTATCTTCACAACCCGTCAGTCCGTCTCATACTACATATTCCGGCCGTCCGAGGACCCCTTAATCCAGGACTCCCTTAGTAGCCCCTGAACCAGGCTTCAATGACGAGGTGTCCAGCGCGCGGATTGTCTTCGGCATTGCAAGGCGGGTTCCTTCTCCGAATACTCCAAAATAATATTTGAACACAAGAATTGTGTCTAGCTCTGCAAAACAAATTCCACACACAACCATAGAGAGTATAATATTTCATGAGTCCAATCCACTGACAACTTTTTGTAGCGTGACATCTCGTCGCCGCCCGGCCATTATTTAGAACCGTTTTTTAGAGATGCAGTTTCATTGGCACGTCTTGTCAAAGCAGAGATCGTGTCCCCATATTGTGGGATTCTCATGAATACGGGCATGGGTAATCCCACCATATCGTCGAGTTTTTAGGGTGAGTGGGGAGGCGCTTGATATTCACTACCTTTATAAAGAGATAAGGATTCACCCCTTTCACCCACGCCTTCTCTCTCTCTGCCTCCCCCATTCTCGAGCTCCAGCACCCAAGTTCTCATCTTTTTCCGCCCCAAGAAAGCACTCTAACCATGCCTGGATCCGGAGCACAGGGCAAGTGGATGGTCTCCTCCGTCAAGGAGAAGGACATTACGAAGCTCCGGAAGGCGGGGTATTTGGCCAAAGAAATCGCCCATCGGCTCCAGGCCGAGGGGCAAATCATCCCCACTCCAGAGCCCCATGAGAGGGTGGTGTTCATCCCCCACTTTGTCCGCGGGCTGGGATTTCCTCTGCACCCATTCGTCCGCAGACTCATGTTCTACTATGGGCTAGATTTCCATGATGTAGCCCCAAATTCTTTCCTCAACATCTCGGCATTCATTGTCGTATGCGAGGCTTTCCTCCGCATCCCACCCCACTTCAGATTGTGGTTAAAGATCTTCAATGTGAAGCCGAAGGTGGTGGGTGGCCAACACGCAGAGTGCGGAGGCACCATGGTGAGCAAGATGCCCAACGTCACATGGCCCAAAGGCTCCTTCATAGAGACTGTCAAAGGGTGGCAGCAGTTGTGGTTCTATATTACAGAACCCCGCGACGCCACCTGGGCCGTGGCTCCTGAATTCTAGTATGGAGCCCTAATGTGGCTCACCTCCTGGCTAGAGAAGGGCCTGAATTGGGCTGCGTTGGACGAGCTGACAGTACTGCAGACGCGCATCCAGAGCATGGTGGATAAGAACATCAAGCTTGTCAACGTGATCCAGGTGATGCTAGTTCGCCCTTCCATGCCAAAGCCGGACCTGTAATTTGTGGGAGTTCAATCCGGCCAAGCACCAGACCCTGCAACATTTCTTCGGCATCATGCATGAAGGCATTTGGAAGGTGCTCTTCAAGGTCAATGAGACGTGGCCGAAGGAAACCAAAGACCATGGGTACAACCTGACCCATCCCGCTAGTCCGGTAAGTTTTTCGCATTTCAAGGAATCCTTTACTTACTTATTCACGGAAGATGCCTGAGCCTCCTATTTATTTTCAGGGCTGAACAAAGAAAACGGAGTGGATCAAGTTCCCAGCTCCGCTGCCCGAGGAACCGGCCATCCCGCTTCTGACGAAGATGCTGGTTCCGGCGCCCTACCAGGCGCCGGAGAAGAAGGCGAAAGGGAAGGCCAAGGAGACCAGAAGCGGTCTCCGTCACAAGGGTTCTTCGGACAAGACGTCTGAAGACACCAAGACTCACTCCTCTGCCGTCGGGGACGAAGAGGAGGAGGAAAGCAACTCTCCCCCTGAGGGTGGAAGGAAGAAGAGGGCGGCCTCCACAAATCTGGAGGCAGAGGCATCCAAGAGGGGGAAGGGTTCCCTCGCGGATAACTCCGTGTTGGACATCGACAACAGCCCAGAGCGGCATCCCCGAGACAAGCCCCTGGCCAAATCGTGAGTACTCAAAAACCCGGATGCATTCATATATCCGGCCTCCCTACTTCATAGTCTTAACATGTTGAATTGCATTTGCAGTCCAGCTCGGTTCGATCTCGAGCGATTCTCATCTTCAGGGAATTCGCTAAACCTGAAGGCGATGGATAGCGGGTCCATTCCGGCGGCCTGCTCTCCCAAGGCCATGGATGACACCGAGGTGTTGTCCCGAAGGATCCCAGGCCAGGGAGAGACCCAGGAGGCCGTCAGGACGGTGCCAGAGGGTGAGACCTCAGCCGCTGGACACATGGGGGAGCAAATCCCAATGGAGACTGGCGATGGGGGCCATATTCAATTCGGCCCCCAGCCAAATACGGCCCTAGAGACCCATGCGGCTCCGGAACCTGGCAAGCAGCCTCCTTCAAAAGGAGGAAGCGCGCCAATTCCGCCAGTGACCTCTGTCCAGCCAGAGGCACCGGACACTCTAATGGAAGCGCTGTGAAGTGCTTCCATTATTGAGGAACATCGTACCCCTATGGGTACGGTGGTTGAGGGGATTCAGTCCGTGAAGAGTGGACTGACCGAAGCCTGCACAAGCCATCTAACAGGCTTTGAGGTAAGCAACGCAGTTCTGTAAAAAGAATGTCACAATATAGACATTAGCCCCTGAGACACTGTCCGGTGCTCGAAAAGAAAAGCTGGACAGAGGATCAAACAAGTTTCGTAGGAGACTAACCAGCTGAGTCAATGTGAACAAGCAGGCGTCATTACTGGTTGTGGCCTCTCATACTGCTGAGGTTTCCAGACTAAAGTAGAGTCTGGAGCGTGCCGAGGAAGAGCTCAACCGCGTGAAAAAGCGGCTAGAGGATAAACAAGGTATGCAATGACCTTCTGTATATCAGAAAGGATAGATGATTTGTAATGACCGTAGTGCCATTTGATTTGTACGAGCGGTGACAGAGGTGGAGGCTCTCAAAAAGGAGCTGGACGAGGCCAAAAAGAAAGCGACAAAGGAGCAAGCCGCCCGTGAAAAACACGAGGCCAGGGTTAATGAGGTCCAGCAAGAGCTCCAGGAGGCTGTTAAAAATGTGAGTCTTGGAGCGCGATATTGCGGATCAAGAGACTAAACTCGCCAAGGCTCGCCAGAGCATGCAAGATGTCCGAGTGGGAGCCCAGGGCACCTCCAGGAAATCCAAGAGGCCAAGAAAATTACGGCGGGTAAGGCCTTCATTATGCAAAGCAAATATGTGAAGAAGAGGTATCTCTTACTAACCTGGATTTGGAGTTCTCGAGGGGTGTTTAAGAATCTGCCGCACAGCATTTCCGATGCTGCAGAGTTCTTTCGAGCTGAAGAGGGGAGCTCGACGGAGAAGTTGTTCTGGTCACAATACCTTGTGCCAGAACATTCGGTGCCCTTTAGCGATCAGTTAAAATAGTTGGTCCAACTGCATAGGGTGGCCGAACTGGCCATGAAGGATTTGATAGTCTGGTTGTGGCCTGCCGAAGCCATACCCAGCAGCTACTTCGGGCTCGTGAGGTGGCTGGTCAATGCCTGCCCCCAGCTTGACTTCTCAAGCGGTCGGTCTGCATCAAAGGTATGCGGATGGCCTTCGCCCATGTCAAAGTTCAGTGGGCGAAGATGGATGCCGTCAAGCTCATGACCGAAGGACCGCCCGCTGGCAAGGAGCACCGCATGCTCGAGCGGTATTTTGACGATGTCCTGGAGGGATCCCGCATTGTGGCAGAGCAACGTGCTAAGGATATTATCTTTGAATGAATACATTCATGTTATCCTGTCCTGTACTATGAAACAAGGTCATGATGTAATATAATGCTTCTTTTTTATTTAAAATTTTACCTCCTGTGCGGCCGTTTAAATTGAATACGAGAGTTGGCCAGTTGTTGGCTTCATCCCCCACGTAGCTAGTACGGGGGTGTTCGGGATGGAATCTAAACACTCTTGATCCAAAGGTTTGGTCCTTGAAGGAGGTATTTAGCGCAATGAACCATGCAACCGGACTATGTGGCTTTATCACCCTTACTTAGCCATAGGAGTTTGACAATAGAAATTTTGGCGCAGCCCCTAGTATTCGTAAGTATGAACTTGGGGTACTGTAAACACCTGATCGGATAAAAACCGACTCATCGCATAATGCGGAAAAATCGTAAAAGATTTGTAACCTCTCGAATAGTTGGCCGGCTCATGCCGCATCATGACAGTCAGTTTTCGGCTTTCTCTAGTGAGGTGCTCATCCGGATAAACTAGGACACAATCGTAGTAGTTCTCACTTTACTACCCTAGTCGATATAGCGGAACGTAAGGTAGTAAGCATAGGAGCCGGGCAACCCAACTATTGACCAAAGACATGACTCAGAGCCGATGCATATAATGCTAAAGTTCGGGGTGCCGAACTATACTATAAAAAAGTGTTCGGACTTTGTTGCCGTATTATGGGGATTATGAAGCCCCTGGCAAATTAAGGCATACCAGAGTGTACGGGTGCAATTGATAAGAATATCAAGAAAAAAATGAAGTAATAGGCTAATGCCGCAGAAATTGGGCCGCAAACTATTTTCCAATATAGTTTGATTAATACGTCAAAGCGTACTTGTACAAGTAGTGCGATAAGCAACAGGTCTATTTAACATGCCATGACCAAGGGAGAGCTGTGTGCGGGTCCTTAAAACAGGCATAACAATCCTTTAAAGAGACTACCTGGAAATTCCCTTATACGTCAATGCTTCTTGCCGTCTTAGTGTATCCGTCCCTTGATAGGTCCGACAATCAGGCCACTAGGAAAGGCCTCGAAAAAATAGACCTGCAAAGAAAAAGAAAAGGTGAAAGTATGTGGGTCCAGGGGAGGTTGAGCCGTATTATGGACCACGATCTAGTTGTGCCCCCGTCTATGCCCATGGTATTTTGAGTGCGTAGTTATGTACGCGTGGTATGAATGCCGCCATTTGGTCGGGATTGGGATGGAGGCCGAATTGCTAGTCAAGCTCTTGACGAGCTAGAATGTCCTGCTACAGAGTAGTTCAGACTCGTTTGACAGTGCCAGGGAGCTTGGCCACCGAATTAAGGTTCTGCCTGAAAGGCCCGCTCTGTGCTTCTGCTGCAAGGGCAACGGTGTGCTCCTTGGTATGGAGGGAGCGTTCCGTGTTTCCATTGGCTGTTATGACACCGTGTGGTCTGGGCATCTTGAGCTTGAGATAAGCGTAGTGTGGCACTGCATTGAATCGAGCGAATGCAGTTCGCCCGAGCAGTGCATGATAGCCACTGCAGAAGGGGACGATATCGAAGATCAACTCTTCACTTCGGAAGTTGTCCGGGGATCCGAAGACCACCTCCAGTGTAATTGAGCCCGTACAGCGGGCCTCTACACCTAGTATGACTCCTTTAAAGGTGGTTTTTGTGGGTTTGATCCTTGAGGGATCAATACCCATTTTGCACAATGTATCCTGATAGAGCAGGTTCAGGCTGCTGCCACCGTCCATGAGGACTCGTGTAAGATGGAATCCATCAATGATTGGGTCGAGCACCAGTGCAGCTAAACCGCCATGACGGATACTGGTCGGATGGTCCCTGCGATCGAAGGTGATCAGACAGAACATCCATGGGTTGAACTTTGGGGCGACTGGCTCCATCGCATAGACGTCCCTAAGCGCGCGCTTGCGCTCCCTCTTGGGGATATGGGTACTGTATATCATGTTTACCATTTTAACTTGGGGGGGGGGGCTTCTTTTGTCCCCCTGTGTTCGGTGGTCGGGGCTCCTCATCATCGTCCTCGCTTTGCGATCCCTTCTCCTTATTCTCGACATTTAACTTGCTGGCATGTTTAAAAACCCAACAGTCTCTGTTGGTATGATTGGCTGGTTTGTCAGGAGTGCCATGGATTTGACATGGACGATCGAGTATGCAGTCCGAGCTGGACGAGCCCGGATTGTTTCTTTTATATGGCTTCTTCTGCTGACCGAACTTAGAGCCACTGAATCCGGCGTTGACCGCCGTGTCCTCGGTGTTGTCACCGTTGCTTCGACGCTTGTGTCTGTTGCGTCGGGATTTGCCATTGCTATTTGTGGCTTCAGAAGTTCCAGGTTCGCTTGTATTATTATTGCTATGCGCTAGCCAGCTATCCTCACCTGCGCAGAAGCGGGTCATAAGCATCGTGAGGGCTGCCATAGACTTTGGCTTTTCTTGGCCTAGGTGTCGGGCGAGCCATTCATCACGGATGCTATGTTTAAAGTCTGCTAGGGCTTCGGCATCCGGATAGTCGACGATCTGGTTCTTTTTAGTTAAGAACCTAGTCCAGAATTTCCTGGCTGACTCTCTAGGCTGTTGAACTATGTGACTTAAGTCGTCGGCATCCGGAGGTCGGACATATGTACCATGAAAGTTGTCGAGGAAGGCGTCTTCCAAGTCTTCCCAGCTGCCAATTGAGTTTTCTGGCAAACTATTCAACCAGTACCGAGCATGTCCCTTGAGTTTTAGTGGGAGGTATTTGATGGCGTGAAGGTCATCACCGCGGGCCATATGAATATGGAGGAGAAAATCATCAATCCATACCGCGGGGTTTGTTGTCCCATCATATGATTCGATGTTCACGGGTTTAAACCCTTCCGGGAATTCATGTTCCATTACTTCATCAGTGAAGCAAAGGGGGTGTGTGGCGCCTCTATATTGGGCCAAGTCGCGACGTAGCTCGAATGGTGTTCATCTGCGGTTTTCGGCCCGGGCATGGTTATGTTTGACACGTCCGACCGGATGGCCATCATCGCGCATAGGGGCATGCCCCCGCGATCCATAGATCGATCTAGTATGACCTTCTCTGTTTTCCAGGTCATGCCACAGGTAATATGTATATCCCCGAGTTATTGTGTCTCTGTTTTTACAGCGAGGTAGTGTGGGCTGGTGTTCGGCTTGAGTTACCGATTTGTCCCGGCCACGTGGTGGTCGGTCACCCGCATTATGCGCTGGTAGGATGGTCTCCAGCGCCTCATCATCGAATTGTTGTAACAATTTGCATTTCAGGTAACTTTTGGTTGGGTGCTCGAGGCCGTATTCCTCGGCTATCAGGACATTAGTCTATCTGTCGTTGAATAGATCTTGATCAGCTTGAAGCTGTAGCTGCTTCTTTTTCGGGATCCTTGAAGTGGCTATTAGCCGGCGCTTAAAGCTCTCCTGATCGACGGGCTCCTCAGGCACGATAAAGTCTTCATCACCGAGGCTCCCCTCATCCTTGGAGGATGGAAGATAATTACTGTCCTCCGAGTCTTTGTTAACGGCCTGTTCATTAGGGCTGACTCGCCCATCGTCCCGTTCATTATGTTCGGAGGTTGGCTCAACGGGGTCTTCATTGTCTTCAGCGTCGTATGAAGTATTATTTTCTCCTGTGCCAGCATTGGTGTTTTTTCCACAGCGTTCTCTAGAGTGGCGCCGCTCATGTCAGCACTTTGGCTGTATCTCAGGAGGCTTATCCTTGACTAGATCATTTTTGTTGTCGCCGTTGTTCTCTTTGGGTGTATCCACCATGTATACATCATACGAGGAGGTGGCTGTCCAGCGCCCTGTAAGCAGTGGTTTTTGTGCTTGCTCCTCTCCGGCATCGTCGTCCATACCGTCGATGTCTTCGGGGCCATAATCAAGCATGTTGGTTAAGTCTTCGACAGTGGCTATGAAGTGGGTGGTGGGTGGGAAGCGTAATTCTCCGTCATCAGCTTCCAATCCAAAGATATAGTTTGGTTGAGAGTCCCCTGATAAGGAGAGGGATTTTAATGAGTTTAGCACATTGCCTAAAGGTCAGTGCCGGAAGATGTCCGCGGAGCTAAATTCAACGATCGACGCCTGATAAGGTTTGATGGGCGCGGATGCACGCGGTTCGGAACCTATGGCCGGAGACGAATCCGAGGTTCTGGTGACACAGGCCCCGCTCGACGTTGGATCTGTGTGCGGCTCTGAGGCCGCTGAGTCTGCAGCTTCCGTGGTGGGGTTGAGCTTCCCATCCTCGAACGACGCAATCTGCTCCGGATCCAGGGCCAGAGCAGTTACAGGCTCTATCTCCTAGGCACGGTCTGATGACAAATTTAGGTCATGTTCATCATGGTGGCAGGGAGCGGCTGCCATGGGCTCGAATCCGTCGAAGATCAAGTCTCCGCAGATATCGGCAACGTAATTCAAGCTTCCAAACCTGACCTGATGGCCAGGGGCGTAGTTGTTGATCTGCTCTAGATAGCCAAGCAAGTTGGCCCGCAGTGCGAAGCCGCCGAATACAAAGATCTGTCCGGGAAGGAAAACCTCCCCCTGGACTGCATTGTTGTAGATGATTGACGGAGCCATCAAACCTTTTGGTGACGACGCAACGGAACTCTCAACGAAAGCACCAATGTCGGTGTCAAAACCGGCGGATCTCGGGTAGGGGGTCCCGAACTGTGCGTCCAAGGTTGATGGTAACAGGAGGTGGGGGACACGATGTTTACCCAGGTTCGGACCCTCTCTATGGAGGTAAGACCCTACTTCCTGCTTGATTGATCTTGATGAATATGAGTATTACAAGAATTGATCTACCACGAGATCGTAATGGCTAAAACCCTAGAAGTCTAGCCTGTATGATTATGATTGCCTCTACGGACTAAGCCCTCTGGTTTATATAGACACCGGAGGGGACTAGGGTTGTAAAAAGTCGGTTATACAGAAAGGAATCTTCATATTCAAGAGCTAAACTTGCCTTCCAGGCCAAGGAGAGTCCCATCCGGACACAGGTGAGAGTCTTCGGTCTTGTATCTTCACATCCCATCAGTCCGACCCATACTACATAGTTCGGCCGTCCGAGGACCCCTTAATCCAGGACTCCCTCAGTCGCATGCAAGAAAAGTTCCTCCTTATTAAGTTAATTTCTCCTACTGACAGCTGGGACCCACCGGCTATATTTTCACACAAAAGGAAGTGCCTCCTTGTTATGCAAAAAAAACTATTCCTCCCGATGACAGCTGGGACCCGACAGATTTGGTGGCTGACTTGTGGGCCTACTAAGCAGACGTGTACGTAGGGCTTTGTCGACTTAATCAAGAAATGATTCTAGCAGCTAGAACATCGGATGTTAATCCAACAGTCATGCTCCTTCTTCAACCTCTGTTCTTGCTCCTGTCTCCCGTGGGAGGCAGTGCTGCCATGCACCCGAACCAGTCAAATTTCCCACTCCTCTCCATCTACGAATCAACTATCGCATCTTCCCCATCTCCGGGTGGTTCTAGTCTGGGGCCTCGCCGTCTTCCATCGGCCTTGGTGCGCTCGGCACGGTGTGGTCAATGGGGTCAACAAAGGACAGTCATCAGAAGATGACTATACATGAGATGTTAACAGTTGGGACGCACCACGCCCATGGATGCATGCATGCAACTGCATCCTTTTTACCCTGAAAAATAATGATTTCTCCCCCTGACTGCTGGGACCCACCAGCTACATCTTCGCACGCAAGGAAGTGCCTGACAGTCGGGACCCACCCGGTCGAAGCGTACGTAGCATTGTCATTCTGGTCGCGAACGTGTACGTACATACTGGTCGATGTAGAGGCGCGCACGTGTCATTGTAGAGGCACGCACGTAGCATGTACACGTATGTACAACAACCAGGGTGCAATAAAGTAAATACGGCCACGTACGTACATGCAGACGGGGTCTCGGACGCCTACTCACGCATACGTACGGCCAGGGCTCATGTACATGGCTGGGTCAAAACGGAGAAACTGCGTCGTCGTCGTGTTCATGGGGAGCCAACCGGCTGGGTCGGAATGGAATGCATCGTCGTGTTCATCCGGAGGGCTTGGACGGAATAGCCGATGGAAACGAGGCCTGGCGAACCACAGAATGGAGGAAACGGCCTTGTGTTCGACTGGCCACTGTTGAAACGGGATCCTGTTCATCGGGAGGGGTCTAGCGTACCGCAAAACGGAGGAAACGGACTTATGTTGGACCTCCTCTGGTCGAAACGGGGTCCTGTTGATCGGGAGGGGTGTGGCGTACTGCAAAACGGAGGAAACGGACTTGTGTTGGAGAACTACGGTCGAAACGGGGGTCCTGTTCATCGAGAGGGGTGTGGCGTACCGCAAAACGGGACTCCACGGGATACTGTTCATCTCCACCATCAACCTCCTCCAGCCTTCACGGGCTACTGTTCATCCACCGTCGACCTCCTCCAGCCTCCACTTGCGACTGTTCATCCACGGGCTCCTGTTCATCCAGCCTCCACCACGCGCTCCTCCACCGGCTACTGTTCAACCAGCCCTCTCCATGGATTCCTATTGAACCACCCCTCCATGAGCTACTGTTCATCCAACCCTCCATTGGATACTATTCATCCAGCCCTCCACAGGGTCGTCCTGTTCATCCAGCCCTCCACAGGGTCCTGTTCATCCACCCCCAACCGGCTCGATCGGGGTCCTGTTCATCCACCCCCCCACACACACACACAACAACGCTCACTGTTTACCAAGGGAAGGAGGCAGCTGGGTTCGATCGGCTTCAGTTAGCAGCAGTAGCAAAGGAATCACTCCGGTTCAGTGATGTAGCTAGTACAATCGCTCGGGTTCAGTTAGAGCCCAACGCCTCGCACACACCCACGTACATGTACGAGAGGAACACGCATCGCTCGGCCCCCGACCACCCACCATAACCGGGAACTCCTCGAAAATTTCCTCGCCCTCGCTTCTACCACGGGTTTTTTCATCATGGACGGCCCAAAGAATGTCATGTAGCTGCGTCTTTGGCCCGCCCAGGACGAAAAGCCCATTTTCTGTCATGATTTTTTGTCATAGAAGTAGGAGCCCACCACATCTATGATGATACCGGGTTTTGTCACAATTAGCATCATAGAAGTGTCATAAGTACGACAGAAAAAAAATCGTTTGGCCCAAAATATCACGGATGTGTCTTTTTTTTGTAGTGCTTGCTGCTGTCATACATGCACTAAAACAATGGCGACATTACCTTCTTGGTAATCGTTGCGAGATCTTCACCGACCACCAAAGTCTGAAGTACATATTTACTCAGCTAGATTTGAACCTCCATCAGCAGAGATGGATGGAGACCATACCAGACTTTGATTTCGGTATTTCTATACCCCTGGCAAGGCTAATGTAATGGTTGATGCTTTGAGATGCAAGTCATATTGCAACCATCTCGAGGTTCGGAAAGTTCAGCTCTCACTTGTTGAAGAATTCAGAAAGCTTAACCTCCATAGTTCCTCTGGGTGCACTCGCTCCCCCTCCTAAGGAGTTCCGCAAGATGAACCTCCGTGTTGTTCCCCAGGGTTCCCTCAATACCCTGGTTGTCAAGCCAGATCTCGTGGAGAGCATCAAGAGACTGCAGAAGTATGACTCTTAGGTTGAGAAGATTAAGCACTACCTCGCAGAAGGAAGGCCCTCGTTCTTCACTGTTGAAGATGATGACACCTTGTTCTTTAAAGGTCGCCTAGTGGTTCATTCAAAAGAAAACCTGGATATGATTCAGGAAGTTATGAAAGAGGCTCATGATACGCCTCTATCTATTCATCTGGGTAGCGCCAAGACGTACCAAGACATTCGTCAGAGATTCTTGTGGTCAAACATGAAACAAGACATTGCTCGCTATGTTGTTGAATGTGACATTTGTCGTCGTATCAAAGTAGAACATCAAATGCCTGCTGGAACTTTGCAACCTATCTCTTTTCATGATTGGAAATGGGACCATGTTGAAATGGACTTCATCACTGGATTTCTGAAATAACAGAAGGGTAATGATGCTATACTTGTCTTCATTGACTGTCTTTCTAAAGTTGCACACTTTTTGGCCGTCAAAGAAACGATCACTGCTAGTCGGTTGGCAACTCTCTATATGTCCAGAATTGTTTCACTTCACCGTATTCCACTGGTAATCAGCTCAGATCATGGTAGCTTATTCACTTCAAGATTCTGGCCAAGTTTCCAAGAACCTATGGGAACTCATCTGTCATTGATACGTCCATTTTGCATCATGTTTTCCTACTCTTATTTATGTGGTTTTATTGTATAACAATGCTTTTTGGAGTAATTCTAATGCCCTTTCTCTGATAATATGCAAGGTATGCACCAAGGGGGAGAATTCTGGCAGCTGGAAATCTGGACCTGAAAAAGCTACGCCAAGCTACCTATTCTGCACAACTCCAAATGAGTTGAAACTCCCCGAGGATTTTTGATGGAATATTTAAGGAATATTGGAGCAAATAAGTACCACAGGAGGGCCACCAGGTGGGCACAACCCACCTGGGCGCGCCAGGAGGCGCAGGCGCACCCTGGTTGGTGTTGCCCTCCTTGGCCCACCTTCGGTGCCCATCTTCTGGTATATAAGTCATTTTGACCTAGAAAAAATAAGGGGAGGACATTCGGGATGAAGCACCGCCGCCTCGAGGCGGAACTTGAACAGGAGCACTTTTTCCCTCCGGTGGAGCGATTCCGCCGGGGGGAACTTCCCTCCCGGAGGGGGAAATCATCATCATCACCACCACCAATAACTCTCCCATCTTGGGGAGGGCTATCTTCATCAACATCTTATCAGCACCAACTCCTCTCAGACCCTAGTTCATCTCTCGTGTTCGATCTATGTATCAAAACTATAGATTGGTGCCCATGGGTGACTAGTAGTGTTGATTACATCTTGTACTTGATTACTATATGGTTTATTTGGTGGAAGATTATATGTTCAGATCCATTATGCTATTCAATGCCCCTTTGATCTTGAGCATGTTTATCATTTGTGAGTAGTTACTTTCATTCTTGAGGTCAAGGGAGAAATCATGTTGCAAGTAATCATGTGAACTTGATATGTGTTCGATATTTTGATGGTATGTATGTTGCCATTCTCTTAGTGGTGACATGTGAACGTCGACTACATGACACTTCGCCATATTTGCGCCTAAGGGAATGAATTATGGAGTAGTTCTTAGATGGTGGGTTGCGAGAGTGATAGAAGCTTAAACCCCAGTTTATGCGCTATTCCGTAAGGGACCGATTGGATCCAAAAGTTTAATGCTATGATTAGAATTTATTATTAATACTTTTCTCATAGTTGCGGATGCTTGCAAGAGCGTTAATCATAAGTAGGAGGTTTTTTCAAATAAGAACAACACCTAAGCACCGGTCCACCCACATATCAAATTATCAAAGTACCGAACACGAATTGAGCCAACATGATGAAAGTGACTAGATGAATTCCCGTGTACCCTCAAGAACACTTTGCTTATCATAAGAAACCATTTTGGCATGTCCTTTGCCTCAAAAGGATTGGTCTACCTTGCTGCACTTTTGTTACTACTACTGTTACTTGCTCGTTACAAATTATCTTGCTACCAAACTACTCCGCTACTTACAATTTTAGCACTTGCAGACATTACCTTGCTAAAAACCACTTGTCATTTCCTTCCGCTCCTTGTTGGGTTCGACACTCTTACTTATCAAAAAGGGCTACAATTGACGCAATACACTTGTGGGTCATCAAGGAAATTTTGGCGCCGTTGCCGGGGAGTGAAACACTCTTGGTAAGTGGAAATTGGTATGGAAACATTATTGCTACGTGCTGAAATTTATTGTCACTTGCTACTATGGAAAACAATCCTTTGAGGGGTTTGTTCGGGTATGTTCACCTCGACCGGAACCAAAATTAGTCACCCCTCAACCTAATGCACCTACTAAAAATATTGCATATGAAATTCCTTTGGGTAAGTTAGAACAACTGCTAGCTAATCCTTATGCAGGAGATGGAACCGAACATCGTGATATGCACTTGATATATGTGGATGAAATTTGTGGATTATTTAAGCTTGCAGGTTTGCCCGGGGAAGAACCTAAGAAGAAGGTTTTCCCTTTATCTTGAAGGGAAAAGCATTCACATGGTATAGGCTATGCGATGATATTGGATCCTGGAACTGGAACCGTTTAAATTTGGAATTTCATCAGAAATTTTATCCTATTCATCTAGTTCATCGTGATCAGAATTATATATATAATTTTTGGCCTCGTGAAGGAGAAAGTATCGCTCTAGCTTTGGGGAGGCTTAAGTCAATGTTATATTCATGCCCCAATCATGAGCTCTCGAGATAAATTATTATTCAGAATTTTTATGCTTGGCTTTCTCATAATGATCAATCCATGCTCGATGCTTCTTGTACTGGTTCTTTTATGAAGAAGACCATTGAATTCCGGTGGGATCTTTTAGAAAGAATTAAACGCAACTCTGAAGATTGGGAGCTCGACGAAGGTAAAGAGTCAGGTATTGAACCTAAGTTTGATTGTATTAAATATTTTATGAATATCGATGCTTTTCGAAAGTTTAGCACTAAATATGGACTTGACTCTGAGATAGTAGCTTCCTTTTGTGAATCTTTTGCTACTCATGTTGATCTCCCTAAGGAGAAGTGGTTTAAATATCACCCACCAATTAAAGAATAAGTTAAAGAACCATTAAAAGCTAAAGAAGAAACTATCATTTACAATATTGATCCAGTTGTTCCCACTGCTTATATTGAAAACCCACCTTTTCCTGTAAGGATGAAAGAACATGCTAAAGTTTCAACTGTGGACAACAAAAGTTATGTTAGAACATCCAAACTATCTGAACAAATCAAAGTTGAACCTAGTGTTGCTATGGTTAAAGATCACTTAGTTGATAATATTGATGGGCATGTTATTTAGTTTTGTGATGAAGCTTCTAGAATTGCTAAACCTAAAGGAAAAGATAAACATAAACCAGTCTTTGGCATGCCTGTCATCTCAATTAAGATAGGAGATCACTGTTATCATGGGTTATGTGACCTAGGTGCTAGTGTGAGTGCTATTCCTTTCTCATTATATGAAGAAATGAAAGATGAAATAGCACCTACTGAAATAGAAGATATAGATGTTACTATTAAACTTGATAATAGAGATACTATATCACCAATTGAGATTCTTAGAGATGTTGAAGTCTTGGGTGGGAAAATAAAATACCCTACTGATTTTCTTGTTCTTAGCACCCCACAAGATGACTTTTGTCCCATTATATTTGGTAGACCTTTCTTGAACACCGTCAATGCTAAAATAGATTGTGAGAAACAAATTGTTGGTTTTAGCTTTGGTGATGAATCTCACGAGTTTAATATTTCCAAGTTTAGTAAACAACCTCATAAGAAAGATTTGCCTAGTAAGGATGGAATTATTGGTCTTGCTTCTATTGTTGTGCCTCCTACTGATCCTTTGGAACAATATTTACTAGAGCATGAAAATGATTTGCATATGCGTGAAAGAAATGAAATAGATAGAATCTTTTTCCAACAACCACCTCTTATTAAACACAATCTGCCAATTGAAACTCTAGGAGGTCCTCCTCCACCTAAAGGTGATCATGTGTTTGAACTAAAACAATTACCAAACACTTTGAAATATGCTTATCTTGATGAAAAGAAGATATATCCTATTATTATCAGTGCTAACCTTTCAGAACATGAAGATGAAAGATTATTGAAAGTACTAAGGAAGCACATGGCTGCTATTGGATATACTCTTGATGATCTTAAGGGCATTAGTCCCACTCTATGTCAGCACAAGATTAATGTGGAACCTGGTGCTAAACCCGTTGTTGATCACCAATGTCAGTTAAATCCAAATATGAAAGGACTGGTAAGAACGGAAATACTGAAACTTCTGGAAGCAGGTATAATCTATCTTATAGCTGATAGTAGATGGGTAAGTCTTGTTCATTGTGTCGCTAAGAAGGGAGGTATAACGGTTGTTCGTAATGATAAGAATGAGCTTATTCCACAAAGAATTGTCACGGGCTACAGAATGGTAATTGATTATAGAAAAATAAATAAAGCTACGAGAAAAGATCATTACCATCTGCCTTTTATCGATCAAATGTTAGAAAGATTATCTAAGCACGCACACGCACATTTTTGCTTCCTTGATGGATACTCTGGCTTTTCACAAATACCTGTTTTACAATCTGATTAAGAAAAGACCACTTTTACTTGTCCTTTTGGAACATTTGCTTATAGGCGTACGCCTCTCGATTTATGTAATGCACCTGCTACCTTTCAAAGATGTATGACTGCTATCTTCTCTGCTTTTTGTGAAAAGATTGTTGAGGTTTTCATGGATGACTTCTCTGTTTATGGGAAGTCTTTTGATGATTGTTTATGCAATCTTGATCGTGTTTTGCAGAGATATGAAAAAACAAATCTTGTCTTGAATTGGGAGAAGTTCCACTTTATGGTTAATAAAGGTATTGTCTTGGGCCACAAAATTTTTGAAAGAGGCATTGAGGTGGACAAAGCCAAGGTTGATGCAATTGAGAAAATGCCATGTCCTAAAGATATCAAAGGTATTCGTAGTTTCCTTGGTCATGTTGGTTTCTACAGGACGTTTATAAAAGACTTTTCTAAAATTTCTAGGCCTCTTAATAATATTTTGCAAAAGGATATTCCCTTTGTGTTTGATGATGATTGTATGGAAGCCTTTGAAACACTAAAGAAAGCCTTAATCACTGCACTTGTTGTTCAACCACCTGATTGGAACTTGCCTTTTGGGATTATGTGTGATACTAGTGATTATGTTGTTGGTGCTGTTCTAGGACAAAGAGTTGATAAGAAACTAAATGTTATTCATTACTCTAGTAAAACTCTAGATAGTGCTCAACAAAACTATGCTACTACTGAAAAAGAATTCTTAGTAGTGGTGTTTGCTTGTGATAAATTCATATCTTACATTGTTGATTCTAAAGTAATTGTCCACACCGATCATGCTGCTATAAAATATCTTATGGAAAAGAAAGATGCTAAACCTAGACTCATTAGGTGGGTTCTTCTTCTACAAGAATTTGATTTGCATATTACTGATAGGAAAGGAGCAGAGAACCCCGTGGCTGATAACATGTCTAGACTTGAAAATATTCTTGATGACCCACAACCAATTAATGCTAGCTTCCCTGATGAACAACTAGCTGCAATAAATGTTTCTCATAGTACACCTTGGTATGCTAACTATGCTAATTATATTGTTGCTAAATACATACCACCTAGCTTCACGTGCCAACAAAAGAAAAAATTCTTATATGATTTAAGACATTACTTTTGGGATGACCCACATCTTTATAAAGAAGGAGTAGATGGTATTATTAGATGTTGCATACCTGAGCATGAACAGGAACAAATCCTATGGAAATGTCACTCTGAAGCTTATGGAGGAATCACGCGGGAGACAGAACCGCTCATAAGGTATTGCAATCTGGTTTTATTGGCCTACTCTATTCAAGGATGCCCGTAAGATCGTCTCATCATGTGATGAATGCTTGGGGGAGTTGATACGTCCATTTTGCATCATGTTTTCCTACTGTTATTTATGTGGTTTATTGTATAATAATGCTTCTTGGAGTAATTCTAATGCCTTTTCTCTCATAATATGCAAGGTATGCACCAAGGGGGAGAATTCTGGCAGCTGGAAATCTAGACCTGAAAAAGCTATGCCAAGCTACCTATTCTACACAACTCCAAATGAGCTGAAAATCCTCGGGGATTTTTATGGAATATTTAAGGAATATTGGAGCAAATAAGTACCAGAGGAGGGCCACCAGGTGGGCACAACCCACCTAGGTGTGCCAGGAGGCCCAGGCGCGCCCTGGTGGGTGCTGCCCTCCTCGGTTCACCTCTGGTGCCGATCTTCTGGTTTATAAGTCATTTTGACCTAGAAAAAATAAGGGGAGGACATTCGGGACGAAGCGCCGCCGGCTCGAGGCGGAACTTAGGCAGGAGCACTTTTGACCTCCGGCGGAGCGATTCCTTCGGGGGAACTTCCCTCCCGGAGGGGGAAATGATCGTCATCATCATCACCAACAACTCTCCCATCTTGGGGAGGGCTATCTTCATCAAAATCTTCATAGAACCAACTCCTATCAAACCCTAGTTCATCTCTCATGTTCAATCTTTGTATCAAAACTATAGATTGGTGCCCGTGGGTGACTAGTAGTGTTGATTACATATTGTACTTGATTACTATATGGTTTATTTGGTGGAAGATTATATGCTCAGATCCATTATGCTATTCAATACCTCTCTGATCTTGAGCATGTTTATCATTTGTGAGTAGTTACTTTCGTTCTTGAGGTCACCTGAGTAATCATGTTGCAAGTAATCATGTGAACTTGATATGTATTCGATATTTTGATGGTATGTATGTTGCCATTCTCTTAGTGGTGTCATGTGAATGGAGACAACATGACACTTCACCATATTTGGGCCTAAGGGAATGAATTGTGGAGTAGTTGTTAGATGGTGGGTTGCGAGAGTGACAGAAGCTTAAACCCCAGTTTATGCGCTATTCCGCAAGGGACCGATTGGATCCAAAAGTTTAATGCTATGGTTATAATTTATTCTTAATACTTTTCTCGTAGTTGCGGATGCTTGTGAGAGGGTTAATCATAAGTAGGAGGTTTGTTCAAGTAAGAACAGCACCGGTCCACCCACATATCAAATTATCAAAGTACCGAACACGAATTAAGCCAACATGATGAAAGTGACTAGATGAATTCCCGTGTACCCTCAAGAACACTTTGCTTATCATAAGAAACCGTTTTGGCATGTCCTTTGCCTCAAAAGATTTGGGCTACCTTGCTGCACTTTTGTTACTACTACTGTTACTTGCTCGTTACAAATTATCTTGCTACCAAACTACTCTGCTACTTTCATTTTTCGCACTTGCAGACATTACCTTGCTGAAAACCACTTGTCATTTCCTTCTGCTCCTCGTTGGGTTCGACACTCTTATTTTCTAAAAGGGCTACAAATGACCCCATACACTTGTGGGTCATCAGTCATTCAGCACCGCTTTTCACCCCCAGTCTCAGGGACAAGTTGAACGCGTCAATCAAGTTCTTGAAGACATGCTTCGAGCTTGTGTTATTTCCTTTGGCAAGAAATGGGAGGAATCTCTCCCATATATCGAATTCTCTTATAATAATAGCTTTCAAGCTAGTCTGAAGATGGCTCCCTTTCAAGCGTTATGTGGACGAAAGTGCCAAACCCCTCTAAACTGGTCAGAAACTAGGGAACATCCACTCTTCGGTCTGGATATTATCCAACACGCCGAAGAACTAGTTCACATCAGTCGCGAGAATCTCAAGACTGCCCAGCCGCGTCAGAAAAGTCAGTATGACCGTCATTACAAAGACATGGTCTATCAACCTGGCGAAAAGGCTTATCTTCGAGTCACACCAATGAAGGGTGCACGCCGCTTCAGGATCAAGGGCAAGCTAGCTCCTCACTATATTGGTCCTTTCACTATCTCGAAAGGCGTGGAAAAGTGGCATACCAGTTGGAGCTTTCGTCAAACCTTTCTCAAGTTCATGCTATGATCCACGTGTCACAGTTGCGCCATTGCTTCAAGTATGCAATCCGAGCAGTGGATCATGAAGTGCTCGAGTTGCAACATGACATCTCCTATAAAGAGCATCCGGTCCACATTCTCGACCAAGCTGAACGCCGCACACGTCAAAAGGCGATCAAGTTCCTCAAGGTCCAGTGGTCGCATCACTCTGAAGATGAAGCCACTTGGGAACGCGAGGATCGCCTGCATGAAGAATACCCCGTTTTGTTTCCCTCTGCCTCCTAAATCTTGGATGAGATTTCTTGTAGTGGAGGAGAATTGTAACGCTCGGATAATTAAGCTACAGTAATCCTCAGCTAATGATGACACGTCACCGGGATTACTATTGTTAATCGCACGATGATTCAATCCCATTCGAATTAAAAATTCAAATCAAGGCAAACGACAAAAGTTTTCTAACATTCAAACTAAAATGTTTAAAGTGGGGCAAATAACCCCCGGAAATTTGTCATGTTGAAACAACATTTTTATAATGTGTTTAAATGCTCTGCAATGTATAAACAGGGGCTAGCTGTTTAAATTATTAAACTATAAAAAAAGAAAAATACAAAGGGGGAAACAAGCCCCCCCTCACTAGGCCTTGGCCCAGCCAACTGGCCAGGCCAGCCCACCTACGCTTAACCCCCCTCTCTCCCTTGTTCACGCAATCGTGGACACCGACGATAGCCGCCACAGCACAAGGCGACGCCATGGCGCCCATCCACCATTCCCTCCTTGCCTACATAGCCCCGGGCCGAACCCTAGCCATCCCCCTCGCCCATTCCCCTCTCCACTCGCTCCCTTCTCATCAAGCACCCCCGCCGCCCCTGTGGTTGTTGGCGTGCACCACCGCGGCGAGCGCCGCTCCTCCCTTGCCCGTCCGACGCGCCATCTGGCTCCATCGCCGTCTTCTATGTAGCCGACTACCTCGAGCTGGAGTCGTGGCCCCTTCTATCCACCCC
>NC_041383.1:566580018-566586542 GCF_002162155.2 Triticum dicoccoides | reverse complement strand
GCCTCTGTCCCAATCGAGCTTGTTGTCGGCCTCCCCGAGGTGAGCCACTCCCACTCCCCTTTCCCCCTCGTTCCTTCACCGTCAAGCCGCCTCGACCATGGCCGAGGTCGCCTTCCTCTGTCCGGGCAAGTTCGCGCCCTAACCATGTGCCTGTTGTGGCCTATGCGCGTTGCAGTCTCCGCACGGGCCTTGCACCGAGCATCGCAGCTCTGTGGCTCCTTATGCAACTAGTGCATGTCAGTCGGTGGAACCTGTCTCACGTAAGTGTACGTGTAAGGTCGGTCCGGGCCGCTTCATCCCACGATGCCGCCGAAACAAGATAAGACTAGTAGTAGCAAGCAAATTGACAAAATCTACGCCCACAACAAAATTGTGTTCTACTCGTGCATAGAAATTACGCATAGACCTAGCTCATGATGCCACTGTTGGAGATCGTTGCAGAAAATAAAAAATTTCTATGCATCACCGAGATCAATCTATGGAGTCATCTAGCAACGAGAGAGATAGGAGTGCATCTACATACCCTTGTAGATCGAGAGCTGAAGCGTTCAAGAGAACTGGGTTGATGGAGTCATACTCGTCGTGATCCAAATCACCGAAGATCCTAGCGCAGAACGGACGGCACCTCCGCTTCAACACACGTACGGAGCGGAGACGTCTCCCGCGCCTTGATCCAGCAAGGAGGAGGGAGAGGTTGAGGAAGAAAGCTCCAACAGCAGCACGACGGCATGGTGGTGATGGAGAGGCAGTACTCCGGCAGGGCTTCGCCAAGCTTCTGCGGAGGAGGAGAGGTGTTGTGGAGGGGAGGGGCTGCGCCTTGGAGGTGTCTATGCAGCCCTCCTCTCGCCCCTCTATTTATAGGGTGAGGAGGAAGGGGGCCGGCCCCCTCTAGATGAGATCTAGAGGGGGGGCGGCCAAGGGGGGGGGGACTTGCCCACTAAGCAAGGGGGGCGCCCCCCTTAGGGTTTCCCCCCAACCCTAGGCGCATGGGCCCAAGGGGGGATGCGCCCAGCCCTCTAAGGGCTGGTTACCTTCCCTCCACGGCCCATGAGGCCCTCCCGGAGAGGTGGCCCCTCCCGGTGGACCCCCGGAACCCTTCCAGTGGCCCCAGTACAATACCGGTATGCCCCCGAAACTTTCTGGTGACCGTATTACAACTTCCCATATATATAAATCTTCACCTCCGGACCATTCCGGAACTCCTCGTGACATCCGGGATCTCATCCGGGACTCCGAACAACATTCGGTAATCACATACAAGTCTTCCTAATAACCCTAGCGTCACCGAACCTTAAGTGTGTAGACCCTACGGGTTCGGGAATCATGCAGACATGACCGAGACAGCTCTCCGGCCAATAACCAACAGCAGGATCTGGATACCCATGTTGGCTCCCACATGTTCCACGATGATCTCATCGGATTAACCACGATGTCGAGGATTCAAGTAATCCTGTATACAGTTCCCTTTGTCAATCAGAACATTACTTGCCCGAGATTCAATCGTCGGTATCCCAATACCTCGTTCAATCTCGTTACCGGCAAGTCACTTTACTCATACGTAATGCATGATCCCGTGACCAACCACTTGGTCACATTGAGATCATTATGATGATGCATTACCGAGTGGGCCCAGAGATACCTCTCCGTCATACGGAGTGACAAATCGCAGTCTCGATTCGTGTCAACCCAACAGACACTTTCGGAGATACCTGTAGTGTACCTTTATAGTCACCCAGTTACGTTGTGACGTTTGGTACACCCAAAGCACTCCTACGGCATCCGGGAGTTACACAATCTCATGGTCTAAGAAACTGATACTTGGTATTAGAAAAGCTTTAGCAAACGAACTACACGATCTTGTGCTATGCTTAGGATTGGGTCTTGTCCATCACATCACTATCCTAATGATGTGATCCTGTTATCAATGACATCCAATGTCCATAGTCAGGAAACCATGACTATCTGTTGATCAACGAGCTAGTCAACTAGAGGCTCACTAGGGACATGTTGTGGTCTATGTACTCACACATGTATCACTGTTTCCGGTTAATACAATTATAGCATGAACAATAGACAATTATCAAGAACAAGGAAATATAATAATAATCATTTTATCATTGCCTCTAGGGCATATTTTCAACATTCCCCCTGCGCCGGTATCGTGTAGCCATGCGTTATAACACCCCTAGCGCTGCTTTTCTCTTGTCATGCTTAGTATTGCACTTGTTTGCTCTGTATTTATTGTTTCTTCCCCCTTCTTCTCTCCGGTAGACCCCGAGACCGATGTTGATGCCGCTATGATCGACTACATCGACGACGACCCTTCTTCCCTTTCATCAGAGCTTCCAGGCAAGCCTTGTTGGGGAACGTAGCAGAAATTCAAAATTTTCTACGCATCACCAAGATCAATCTATGGAGATTCTAGCAACAAGAGTGGGAGAGGATGAGCATCTTCATACCTTTGAAGATCGCTAAGCGGAAGCGTTACAAGAACGCGGATGATGGAGTCGTACTCGCGGTGATTCAAATCGCGGAAGATCCGATCTAGCGCCGAACAGACGGTGCCTCCACGTTCTACACATGTACAGCCTGGGGACGTCTCCTCCTTCTTGATCTAGCAAGGGGAGAGGAGAAGTTGAGGGAGAGCTCCGGCAGCACGACGGCATGGTGGTGGTGGAGCTCGTGGTTCTCCAGCAGGGCTTCGCCAAGCACTATGGAGGAGGAGGAGGTGTTGAAGGAGGGAGAGGGCTGCACGAGGGGAAGGGTTACAGATGCCCTCTCTCTCCCTCACTATATATAGGGGGAAGGGGTGGAGGAGGCACCCTAGGGTTCCCCTAGGGGGCGGCGGCCAAGCAGATTGGATCTCCCTAGGGAAAATCCTAGGGAGACTTGCCCCCCAAGCCAAGCAGGTGGAGGATTGCCTCCCAAGCCAGGTGGAGGCGCCCCACCTCCCCAAGCAACGTGGGAAAGGGTGTGGGGGGCGCACAGCCCCTTAGTGGGCTGGTTTGCCCCCTCTCCTTGGCCCATGAGGCCCTGCAACACTTGCCGGCCCCCCCGAAACACCTTTCGGTCATGCTGGCCTTAGACTGGTACCCCCGGAACACTTTCGGACTCCAATACCCTTCGTCCAATATATCGATCTTCACCTCCGGGCCATTTTGGAACTCCTCGTCACGTCCGGGATCTCATCCGACACTCCGAACAACCTTCGGTAACCACATACTATTTCCCATAACAACTCTAGCGTCACTGAACCTTAAGTGTGTAGACCCTACGGGTTCGGGAACCATGCAATCATGACCGAGACGTTCTCCGGCCAATAACCAATAGCGGGATCTGGATACCCATGTTGGCTCCCACATGTTCCACGATGATCTCATCGGATGAACCACGATGTCGAGGATTCAATCAATCCCGTATACAATTCCCTTTGTCAATCGGTATGTTACTTGCCCGAGATTCGGTCGTCGGTATCCCAATACCTCGTTCAATCTCGCTACGGCAAGTCACTTTACTCGTTCCGTAATGCATGATCCCGTGACTAACTACTTAGTCACATTGAGCTCATTATGATGATGCATTACCGAGTGGGCCCAGAGATACCTCTCCGTCATACGGAGTGACAAATCCCAGTCTCGATTCGTGCCAACCCAACAGACACTTTGGGAGATACCTGTAGTGCACCTTTATAGCCACCCACTTACGTTGTGACGTTTGGTACACCCAAAGCATTCCTACGGTATCCGGGAGTTGCACAATCTCATGGTCTAAGGAAATGATACTTGACATTAGAAAAGCTTTAGCAAACGAACTACATGATCTTGTGCTATGCTTAGGATTGGGTCTTGTCCATCATATCATTCTCCTAATGATGTGATCCCGTTATCAATGACATCCAATGTCCATGGTCAGGAAACCATAACCATCTATTGATCATCTTGCTAGTCAACTAGAGGCTCACTAGGGACATGTTGTGGTCTATGTATTCACACATGTATTACGGTTTCCAGTTAATACAATTATAGCATAAACAATAGACAATTATCATGAACAAGGAAATACAATAATAACCATTTTATTATTGCCTCTAGGGCATATTTCCAATAGTCTCCCACTTGCACTAGAGTCAATAATCTAGTTCACATCACTATGTGATTGTAATGAATCAACACCCATGGGGTTTGATCATATCTCGCTTGTGAGAGAGGTTATTAGTCAAAGGATCTGAACCTTTCAGATCGGTGTGTGCTTTACAAATATCTATGTCATCTTGTAGATGCAGCTACCAGGCGCTACTTGGAGCTATTCCAAATAACTGCTCTACTATACGAATCCGGTTTACTACTCAGAGTCATCCGGATTAGTGTCAAAGTTTGCATCGACGTAACCCTTTACGACGAACTTTTTTGCCACCTCCATAATCGAGAAAATTCCTTAGTCCACTAGTTACTAAGGTTAAGTTTGACCGTTGTCATGTGATCCATTCCTAGATCACTCTTGTACCCCTTGACCGAGTCATGGCAAGGCACACTTCAGGTGCGGTACTCAACATAGCATACTGTAGAGCCTACGTCTAAAGCATAGGGGACGACCTTCATCCTTTCTCTCTCTTCTGTCGTGGTTAGGTCTTGAGTCTTACTCAATACTCACACCTTATAACAGAACCAAGAACTCCTTCTTTACTGATCTATTTTGAACTCCTTCAAAATCTTGTCATGGTATGTATTCATTTGAAAGTACTATTAAGCGTTTTTTGATCTATCCTTATAGATCTTGATGCTCAATGTTCAAGTAGCTTAATCCAGGTTTTCCATTGAAAAATACTTTTCAAATAACCCTATATGCTTTCTAGAAATTCTACAACATTTCTGATCAACAATATGTTAACAACATATACTCATCAGAAATTCTATAGTGCTCCCACTCACTTCTTTGGAAATACAAGTTTCTCATAAACTTTGTATAAACCCAAAATCTTTGATCATCTCATCAAAGCGTATATTCATTCTCCGAGATGCTTACTCTAGTCCTTAAAAGGACTACTGGAGCTTTGCATACTTGTTAGCATCTTTCAGGATTGACAAAACCTTCTGGTTGTATCACATACAACCTTTTCCCAAGAAAATCGTCGAGGAAACAATGTTTTGACATCCTATCTGCAAGATTTCATAAATAATGCAATAACTGCTAACGTAATTCCAACAGACTCTTAGCATCGCTATGAGTGAGAAAGTGTAACGCCCCGGATACAACTTTCCATATTCGTAACTCCGACTCTTGCCTTTTCCGGAGATGCGATATGTTATTTCCTCCATGGTTGGGTTTTGTCTGTTGTTTTGCATTTTGTTCTTGTTATGCATCTCGTCTCATGTCATCATCTGCATTTCATCCGCATGTTTTTCAAAACTTGCATCCGTTCGGGTTCCGCCGGTTCTCTCCGTTGTCCGTTTTGAGCACAGACACACTCGCGCGCGCCCGCGGCACCTCCGAAATATTATTTTATAAGTGGCATAAAAATGTTCTTGGAATGGGTTGCAACTTGTCGCACGGTCTTATTATAGTGTAGAAAGAGCGCCTGCCAAGTTTCATCGCATTCGGAGTTCGTTTGGCTTCCCAACCGTTAAATATATAACCGCGATATAGTCGGTATTTACGTCGGACGTTTTCGGTCTCCGGAAACTGTTGCCGGGCTGCCTTCTCTTCTCTCTTCTCAGTCCAACCCCCCTCTGCACAGCCATCTGCAGCCCACCTAAAAACCCCGCCGCTCCGGACCGTCGGATCGAGATCCGATGTCCGAAAACGGATGGAAATCCCCAAACCCTAGCCCTACCTATAAATGGAAGCCTCCCTTCCATTTTTGGCAGCCAAGCCCCCTCCTCGAGCCCCGCGCCACCAACCTCCCTCCGTTTCCGTGCCCGACCAGCCATCCACCTCCACTTGGCGCCGCCCCCGCCGCTAGCCACCACCTGCACTGTCATCCTGAGCCAGTGGCGCCTCGCCACGTCGCCCCCTGGCCTCCCCATGCCGCCACGAAGCCCGCGGGCCTGCCAGGACCCAGATCGGGCCCTGGGAAGCCCACCTGAGCCCGACCATGCGCCCCCTTGCTCTCCTCCCACTCGATCCCATCTGTATCGGGAAGTTACCCGCGCTGCCGCCCGATCTGCACCGGCACGCCGCCGTTGAGCTTCCTCGTCGCCCCGGATGAGTGTCACCGTCGCCCCCTTCTCCCTTCTCTGTTTTCCTCTCTCTCTCATCGATCTATCTCTCTCCTCCCCGCAGGGAACCGCGCCGCCGCCGCCTGGGGATCTCGCCTCCAGCTCCGCCGCCGGAGCTCCCCGCCCCGTTCCGGTGCCGGGAATGGGCTCTCGACGCCCGGATCCGGCCTCCCCTCGCCGGATCTAGCCTCCTCTGCCTCCCCATCGCTGAGAACCGCCGTCCTCCGTCGCCGTTGGATGCCGACGCCGCGAGCCTCGTCCCCGTTCGGGAGAGACCACGACAGGCGTTACCGGCCACGTGGGCCGCGC
>NC_041383.1:566572468-566579837 GCF_002162155.2 Triticum dicoccoides | reverse complement strand
GCCCCGGCCCAGCAGCGCCCGGCCAAGCCGGCCTGCCTCCTCCTCCTTCCGGGCCTTGGCCCAGGGTGAGCACCTCCAGCGCCCCTCTCCTGTAACTGCTGGCCCAGCCAGATTCGGCCCAGAGTAGTTTTTTTTTCCGTTCTACGATTTGCTAATTATGCAGAGATTGCATATTTACAGATTACCCCTCCATGTTCATGCATTAATAACTCTTTAAACCGTGCTTCATATTAAAATGTTTTATATATGTAAAATGCTTAGAATTTCATCTAGTTTCATAATATGTCACTTTCATCCATGTTTAAAATGTTTAAAATGTTGTTTGTGTTAATTTGCTTATATGCCATGTTAAAATGTTTTATTTCATAACTAATTAACCGTAGCTCCATTTTAAATAAACTTTATATGTAAATGGGGTGGAAAAATGCCTAGTTTAACATGGTCCACTTTATTTTCCTGTTTACCAACCTTAAAATGTGGTTTATGGCAGAACAGTACCAAAACTAGAATACGGACATGAGGATTTTCCGGAATTGTTGTTTGTTATTCCGGCCTCATTTAAACTTGCCTAAATAGTTAGTTTTATTATGCCTCACCTCTTGCCATGTTTAACAACATTTAATATTGTTTGGTAGCTTAAACGAGATTAAACTAAATATGTCCATGTGGTGTTTTGTCAATATGCAACTCGTAGCATATTGAGCTCCACTTAATTTGTAGTATTGTTTGTTGCACTTTGCCATGCCATGCCTCTTTAAACCGGACATGCATCATACTTGAATTGTGCATCATGCCATGATTATGCTTGTGTGTTTACCATGTTGCTTGTTTCTTTCCGGTGTTCCTTCTTAGTTCCGGTAATGTTGCGATTGTGAGGATTCGTTCGACTACTTTCGTTCGTCTTCTTCATGGACTCGTTCTTCTTCCTTGCGGGATTTCAGGCAAGATGACCGCTACCCGAGATCTCACTACTATCATTGCTATGCTAGTTGCTTCGTTCTATCGCTATGCTGCGTTACCTATCTGTTGCTCTTCAAGCCTCCCAAAATGCCATGAACCTCTAACCTTTGACACCCTTCCTATGCAAACCGTTGTCTGGCTATGTTACCGCTTTGCTCAGCCCTCTTACAGCGTTGCTAGTTCCAGGTGAAGTTGAAGATTGCTCCATGATGGACAGGTTTATGTTGGGATATCACAATATCTCTTATATTATATTTTAATGCGTCTATATATTTGGTAAAGGGTGGATGGCTCGGCCTTATGCCTGGTGTTTTGTTCCACTGTTGCCGCCCTAGTTTCCGTCATACCGGTGTTATGTTCCCGGATTTTGCGTTCCTTACGCGGTTGGGTGATTTATGGGACCCGCTTGACAGTTCGCTTTGAATAAAACTCCTCCAGCAAGGCCCAACCTTGGTTTTACCATTTGCCTCACCACCACCTATATTTCCCTTGGGAGTAATTAACCCAAGGGTCATCTTTATTATAGCCCCCCCGGGCCAGTGCTTGTCTAAGTGTTGGTCCAAACTAGAGCACCGTGCGGGGACATCCCTTGGCAACTTGGGTTACGTCGGTTCCTGTACGCTTTGCTTATCCGGTGTTGCCCTGAGAACGAGATATGTGCAACTCCTATCGGGATTGTCGGCGCATCGGGCGGCTTTGCTGGTCTTGTTTTACCATTGTCGAAATGTGTTGTAAACCGGGATTCCGAGTCTGGTCGGGTCTTCATGGGAGAATGTCTATTCCTTCGTTGATCGCGAGAGCTTGTCATGGGCTAAGTTGGGACACCCCTGCAGGGTATAATCTTTCGAAAGCCGTGCCTGCGGTTATAGGCAGATGGGAATTTGTTAATGTCCGGTTGTAGATAACTTGACACCAGATCCGAATTAAAACGCATCAACCGTGTGTGTAGCCGTGATGGTCTCTTTTCGGCGGAGTCCGGGAAGTGAACATGGTTTCTGTGTTATGTTTGACGTAAGTAGGAGTTCAGGATCACTTCTTGATCATTACTAGTTGACGACCGTTCCTTTTGCTCTCCTCTCGCTCTTATTTGCGTATGTTAGCCACCATATATGCTTAGTCACTGCTGCAACCTCACCACTTTACCCCTTCCTTTCCTATTAAGCTTTGCTAGTCTTGATACCCATGGTAATGGGATTGCTGAGTCCTCGTGGCTCACAGATTACTACAACAACAGTTGCAGGTACAGGTTGTGCGATGTTCATGACGCGAGAGCGATGCTTGCTTGCGTTGAGTTCTTCTTCTGCTTCTTCGATCAGGGGATAGGTTCCAGGTCGGCAGCCTCGGCTAGCAGGGTGGATGTCGTTTGAGCTTCTGTTTGTGTTTCATCCGTAGTCGGATGTTGCTCTTATGTATGATGTATTGTTGTATTCATGTGGCATTGTATGCCTCTTGTATGTATCCCCATGTATTATGTAATGTTGATGTAATGATATCCACCTTGCAAAAGCGTTTCAATATGCGGGTCTATCCTTGGTGGGACCTTCGAGTTCCTTTTGGATAGGGTCGCATATTGCGCGTGACAAGTTGGTATCAGAGCCTCGACCGACCATAGGAGCCCCCTTGATTGTTGGCCGTTATGGAGTCTAGATGAAAACTATTTTGAGTCTTAGGATTATATATATTGGAGAGTAGGATTCTTTTTACTCCTCAGCCCCTTCGTCGCTCTAGTGAGGTCTCCTGACGTAGATGTTTTGTCTTTCCTCTCCTCAAATTTCACAAAATGTTTTTTTGGATCACGCGGGTATCTTGGAATCGTTCCGATGGTTTTGTGACGAGAACATTGTTCTTGGTGCCTCCTGTCTATTATGTGGCTTTGACCCGGGGAGTTGAGCTCCAAGGTGTTGTCGTCACAATTTTATCGTTGCAGTTCTGGAATACCTGAGTTTTGCCGACATCGAAAATCGCTTTTATGCAGTTGTTGGTGAGATAACCTTGACGTCACCCAGTACTGGGGAGTTCGGGAGTATTGCCATAGCTCGTATAACGGATGCTTTTCGAAGGTTGAGGTACACAATTTCCGAAGGTTTTTTTGGTTATGTGTTGACGGATGGATACAACTGGATGTAGGTATTGTTAGTTTGGGTGAGATATATTGCTTCCCCTGTATCCCCAACACCAGATTGCATAACCAGAAAGTTTCGGGAGTTTATAGGTGGGAATTCAAGTAGCTCCTAGAATATCTTTCCGACAGATGCATGATATGGGATTGGGTCAATCTCTATCATATGTATTTGTTCCGGCTTATTCTGCAAGCCAAATCCTTTGTTTTGTTTTGAGTTGTGGTATTCGAGTTGCTTCATTGTCAAGTGTTGAATCCATACCTTTCCTAAATGGTGTTCTCATATTGCTATGTGAATACTAATCCTTCTTGTTTATCGAGATTGTCATGTCAATTCTTTTCCAAACCAGTGTGCTTCTCCTCAAGTGGATCCGATCATTTTTCAATATCCGCAAGATCAATTCTAAGATTTCTCAACGGTGTTTTTTCCATTCATCCCAAGTTGCCTTTATTTTCCCGCCCTCCCACCCTTTTTCTTCAAGGACCCAGATTTCTTAATCAAGTATCCGTTTATTCATGTGAAGTCTCTTCATTCTTTTCTTTCAATGTTCTTATCCGGTGATTTCCCATGAAGATGCTCAACAGTTTCAAGTTCATCGTCCTTCATTGTTGTTTCTTCTCCGGTGGATTAATTCCAAGCTTTCAGTGTTGATCATATTCTTTTCCTCGTGTCAAATGCTTTTTCATACCGGTGCACCTCTTAGTCTTTCATTTCTCGCTATTCATTTGTTCTGGAGTGCTGAAGATATCTCGGAAGACTTGTGTTTCCATTCTCAATCCGTTCAAGATATTTCGAGGTTGTTATCTCATTCAAGTCATTTAATTCAACCGGTGCAATCCCCCCTTTCAATCAATTGTTCAACGATCTTTCTTTCGAGTGGGCCCTAACCCACAGGTCTTTTCCCAGGATCTTACCTGACTCTTCTAATTTTCCCGGAGCTATTCTAAAATCCTTTTCGAAGTTTGACGTAAGTATGAAATTCATCAGTCATATGCCTTGTCCAAGATCGCTTTCAAATCATTTTCATTATTGGCTCAACCTCTTTGTTTTTCATTCTACCGGAGTATCTCAGTATTTGGTGGTGGTTCTCGTCATCATTCTCAACATGTGAAGACGGAAGAAGGATTTCTCTTAAATCTTGGTCCATTCTCTTGAAGATTCATGGTTCTAGCTTCATGCCATCCTCATAATTGTTTTCGATTGTGAGAATTCTTTTCACCCATCCGGAGCATTTCATGAGCTGTTTTCATTTCTTTCATCCGGAGGCCATCGTTCTAGAAGAATTCTTCGCCCTCACATTTCAGCTACCGTTATCCAATTATCCCGGTGCTTCGTTCAAGTGCTCTTTAATCAGCTCATGATCTCTTTGTTCTTTTGGATCTAAATCCCCTCAAATATCTTCATTCGTTTTCCAATTCTTCCCGGTGAATTGTGCCTTTGCTACTTTCATTTTCAATTCTTACGGTGGTTCGTTTCAAGATTTCACTTCCTTCGTTATCATATCAATTCATTCGTTGTTTCCAATCCCACCGGTGGTTCCATCAATACCTTCTCAAGTTTGCGCTATATCTCTCTTAATCCTTTCTACGAGAATAAGTAGTATGCCAAATCCGTTGCTTGTCATCAATTTAAATTGGTGAAGGATAGGCATAACGTAATTCTTATTATTGTTTCATCCAAGTAATCTAGTTTCTTCTTTCCGGAGTTGTTCATCATGTCACATTTCCCGGTTCGAGATGTTTCATCTTTTCGTTTCCGGAGTTCCAAGTTTTCTCGGTTATATCGTCGCAAAGCTCCATCTAAATCATCGCAAGGTTTCACCTTGTGTTTTCAACTTCTCTTTCTTTCTATCATCCTTTCATTACCGGAGTTCTTCATGGAGGCTCTACATGGTGGTTCATCAAGGATTCCTTTCATTCTTCAATTGTTCTTCAAGATTTCTCTCCAACTTATGACCCGCTAAGCTATACTCAAAAATAAACATGGTGCTCAACACATGTCTTGTTTTGAGGCGTTCAACTATTCTTCATCTTGCATTTCGAAGTGCAATTCGTTCTACCTTATCATTTGAGGTGGTGTTATGTCATTCTTGATAATTTTGAGTTCATGTTTCTTGTTTCACATGTTCTCAAGAATGAGGTATTTTAAATCCTTCATTTTCTCTTTGTTCAAGAGATCTTTTCGACCAATCAACTTCTTCTTTGGAGTTATCTTGGTATAGATTTCACCTAAAGCCTTCCCCTAAGGAATGCTGCTATTTGTGGTGCTTATCAATGATCTGAGTTTTCTCCTATCCTCTCGGCGAAAGAAGTTGTTATCTCTTCTTTGACCTCAATCCAATCTATTGTTTCCGTTAGTGGCAGAATTTCGCCTCAATTTTGAGAAGTTTTCCATAAGCCCACTACAAACTTGTGTTTTTCATTGTTGATTTTCCAACAACTCCGTTCAATCCTTCTTTGCAAGGATGCTTTCCTAGTTCATTTGTGGCAGAAATTGTCTTTTTCTTCTCCGCCCCTTTATCCCAACAATCTAGCTTCTATTCTTTCGTTCCGGAGGCATTGTGATGTTGCTCTCTTCACTCATCATCTCGATTTGAGGATCGTGTTCTTTCCATGCTGATCCATTTAACCGGAGTGTTGTGTCTATCATTCCTCTTTTAACCGGAGTCTCATCCAAGTGAATTAATTTTGCCAAGTTCAAATTATATTTCCTTCCATGCCCAACCGGAGTGTTGTATCATCTTTTCAATATCTTTTCAGCTTATCAAGTTTTCTTCTTTTTTCTACCGGAGTGCTGCCCGAATTATTCCTCTCTCATCTTGTTTTAACCGGAGTGGTTTCGAATTCTATCTTGTCCATTAAACTCTTGATTCATGTCTTTGCAACCTTCAAGTTATCGTAATGTTCCTTGTTCCTCTTTTCTAACGGATTGTTTGCAATCTCGTTCATCTCTAATTGCTCAACCTCTCAAGGTTCATGGTTTCACTCATTTGTCGAAGAAGCAACTTAGTTTACCTCTTATCTTCCTCTTCCTTTTCTCTCTGGTGCCATCCTAGATCTCGGGACGAGATCCTCTCGTAGTGGTGGAGTGTTGTAACGCCCCGGATACAACTTTCCATATTCATAACTCCGACTCTTGCCTTTTCCGGAGATGCGATATGTTATTTCCTCCATGGTTGGGTTTTGTCTGTTGTTTTGCATTTTGTTCTTGTTATGCATCTCGTCTCATGTCATCATCTGCATTTCATCCGCATATTTTTCAAAACTTGCATCGGTTCGGGTTCCACCGGTTGTCTCCGTTGTCCGTTCTGAGCACGGACACACTCGCACGCGCCCGCGGCACCTCCGAAATATTATTTTATAAGTGGCATACAAATGTTCTCGGAATGGGTTTGCAACTTGTCGTGCGGTCTTATTATAGTGTAGACAGAGCGCCTGCCAAGTTTCATCGCATTCGGAGTTCGTTTGACTGCCCAACTGTTAAATATATAACCGCGATATAGTCGGTATTTACGTCGGACGTTTTCGGTCTCCGGAAACTGTTGCCGGGATGCCTTCTCTTCTCTCTTCTCAGTCCAACCCCCCTCTGCACAGCCATCTGCAGCCCACCTAAAACCCCCTCCGCTCCGGACCGTCGAATCGAGATCCGATGTCCGAAAACGGATGGAAATCCCCAAACCCTAGCCCTACCTATAAATGGAAGCCTCCCTTCCATTTTTGGCAGCCAAGCCCCCTCCTCGAGCCCCGCGCCACCAACCTCCCTCCGTTTCCGCACCCGGCCAGCCTTCCACCTCCACTTGGCGCCGCCCCCGCCGCTAGCCACCACCTGCGCTGCCGTCCCGAGCTAGTGGCGCCTCGCCACGTCGCCCCCTGGCCTCCCCACGCCGCCGCGAAGCCCGCGGGCCTGCCAAAACCCAGATCGGGCCCTGGGAAGCCCACCTGAGCCCGACCACGCGCCCCCTTGCTCGCCTCCCGCTCGATCCCATCTGTATCAGGAAGTTACCCGCGCCGCCGCCCGATCTGCACCGGCACGTCGCCGTTGAGCTTCCTCGTCGCCCCGGATGAGTGTCACCGTCGCCCCCCTTCTCCCGTCTCTGTTTTCCTCTCTCTCTCATCGATCTATCTCTCTCCTCCCCGCAAGGAACCGCGCCGCCGCCGCCTGGGGATCTCGCCTCCAGCTCCGCCGCCGGAGCTCCCCGCCCCGTTCTGGCACCGGGAATGGGCTCCCGACGCCCGGATCCGGCCTCCCCTCGCCGGATCTAGCCTCCTCTGCCTCCCCATCGCTGAGAA
>NC_041383.1:566561797-566572157 GCF_002162155.2 Triticum dicoccoides | reverse complement strand
CCCCGGCCCAGCAGCGCCCAGCCAAGCCGGCCTGCCTCCTACTCCTTCCGGGCCTTGGCCCAGGGTGAGCACCTCCAGCGCCCCTCTCCTGTAACTGCTGGCCCAGCCAGATTCGGCCCAGAGCAGTTTTTTTTTCCGTTCTACGATTTGCTAATTATCCAGAGATTGCATATTTACAGATTACCCCTCCATGTTCATGCATTAATAACTCTTTAAACTGTGCTTCATATTAAAATGTTTTATATATGTAAAATGCTTAGAATTTCATCTAGTTTCATAATATGTCACTTTCATCCATGTTTAAAATGTTTAAAATGCTGTTGGTGTTAATTTGCTTATATGCCATGTTAAAATGCTTTATTTCATAACTAATTAACCGTAGCTCCATTTTAAATAAACTTTATATGTAAATGGGGTGGAAAAATGCCTAGTTTAACATGGTCCACTATATTTTCCTGTTTAACAACCTTAAAATGTGGTTTATGGCAGAACAGTACCAAAACTAGAACATGGACATGAGGATTTTCTGGAATTGTTGTTTGTTGTTCCAGCCTCATTTAAACTTGCCTAAATAGTTAGTTTTATTACGCCTCACCTCTTGCCATGTTTAACAACATTTAATATTGTTTGGTAGCTTAAACGAGACTAAACTAAATATGTCCATGTGGTGTTTTTTCAATATGCAACTCGTAGCATATTGAGCTCCACTTAATTTGTAGTATTGTTTGTTGCACTTTGCCATGCCATGCCTCTTTAAACCGGACATGCATCATACTTGAATTGTGCATCATGCCATGATTATGCTTGTGTGTTTACCATGTTGCTTGTTTCTTTCCGGTGTTGCTTTTTAGTTCCGGTAAGGTTGCGATTGTGAGGATTCCTTCGACTACTTTCGTTCATCTTCGTCATGGACTCGTTCTTCTTCCTCGCGGGATTTCAGGCAAGATGACCGCTACCCTGGATCTCACTACTATCATTGCTATGCTAGTTGCTTTGTTCTATCGCTATGCTGCGTTACCTATCTGTTGCTCTTCAAGCCTCCCAAAATGCCATGAACCTCTAACCTTTGACACCCTTCCTATGCAAACCGTTGTTTGGCTATGTTACCGCTTTGCTCAGCCCTCTTATAGCGTTGCTAGTTGCAGGTGAAGTTGAAGATTGCTCCATGACGGACAGGTTTATGTTGGGATATCACAATATCTCTTATATTATATTTTAATGCATCTATATATTTGGTAAAGGGTGGATGGCTCGGCCTTATGCCTGGTGTTTTGTTCCACTCTTGCCGCCCTAGTTTCCGTCATACCGGTGTTATGTTCCCGGATTTTGCGTTCCTTATGCGGTCGGGTGATTTATGGGACCCCCTTGACAGTTCTCTTTGAATAAAACTCCTCCAGCAAGGCCCAACCTTGGTTTTACCATTTGCCTCACCACCACCTATATTTCCCTTGGGAGTAATTAACCCAAGGGTCATCTTTATTACAGCCCCCCCGGGCCAGTGCTTGTCTAAGTGTTGGTCCAAACTAGAGCATCGTGCGGGGCCATCCCTTGGCAACTTGGGTTACGTCGGTTCCTGTACGCTTTGCTTATCCGGTGTTGCCCTGAGAACGAGACATGTGCAGCTCCTATCGGGATTTCCGGCGCATCGGGTGGCTTTGCTGGTCTTGTTTTACCATTGTCGAAATGTCTTGTAAACCGGGATTCCGAGTCTGATCGGGTCTTCCTGGGAGAAGGTCTATTCCTTCGTTGATCGCGAGAGCTTGTCATGGGCTAAGTTGGGACACCCCTGCAGGGTATAATCTTTCGAAAGCCGTGCCTGCGGTTATAGGCAGATGGGAATTTGTTAATGTCCGGTTGTAGATAACTTGACACCAGATCCGAATTAAAACGCATCAACCGTGTGTGTAGCCGTGATGGTCTCTTTTCGGCGGAGTCCGGGAAGTGAACACGGTTTCTGTGTTATGTTTGACGTAAGTAGGAGTTCAGGATCACTTCTTGATCATTACTAGTTGACGACCGTTCCTTTTGCTCTCCTCTCGCTCTTATTTGCGTATGTTAGCCACCATATATGCTTAGTCGCTGCTGCAACCTCACCACTTTACCCCTTCCTTTCCTATTAAGCTTTGCTAGTCTTGATACCCATGGTAATGGGATTGCTGAGTCCTCGTGGCTCACAGATTACTACAACAACAGTTGCAGGTATAGGTTGTGAGATGTTCATGACGCGAGAGCGATGCTTGCTTGCGTTGAGTTCTTCTTCTGCTTCTTCGATCAGGGGATAGGTTCCAGGTCGGCAGCCTGGGCTAGCAGGGTGGATGTCATTTGAGCTTCTGTTTGTGTTTCATCCGTAGTCGGATGTTGCTCTTATGTATGATGTATTGTTGTATTCATGTAGCATTGTATGCCTCTTGTATGTATCCCCATGTATTATGTAATGTTGATGTAATGATATCCACCTTGCAAAAGCGTTCCAATATGCGGGTCTATCCTTGGTGGGACCTTCGAGTTCCTTTTGGATAGGGTCGCATATTGGGCGTGACAAGTTGTTATCAGAGCCTCGACCGACCATAGGAGCCCCCTTGATTGTTGGCCGTTGTTGAGTCTAGAAGAAAACTATTTTGAGTCTTAGGATTATATATATCGGAGAGTAGGATTCTTTTTACTCCTCAGCCCCTTCGTCGCTCTGGTGAGGTCTCCTGACGTAGATGTTTTGTCTTTCCTCTCCTCAAATTTCACAAAATGTTTTTTAGGATCACGCGGGTATCTTGGAATCGTTCCGATGGTTTTGTGACGAGAACATTGTTCTTGGTGCCTCCTGTCGATTATGTGACTTTGACCCGGGGAGTTGAGCTCCGAGGTGTTGTCGTCACAATTTTATCGTTGTAGTTCTGGAATACCTGAGTTTTGCCGACATCGAAAATCTCTTTTATGCAGTTTTTGTTGAGATAACCTCGACGTCACCCAGTACTGGGGAGTTCGGGAGTATTGCCATAGCTCGTATAACGGATGCTTTTCGAAGGTTGAGGTACACAATTTCCGAAGGTTTTTTTGGTTATGTGTTGACGGATGGATACAGCTGGATGTAGGTATTGTTAGTTTGGGTGAGATATATTGCTTCCCCTATATCCCCAACACCAGATTGCATAACCAGAAAGTTTCAGGAGTTTATAGGTGGGAATTCAAGTAGCTCCTAGAATATCTTTCCGACAGATGCATGATATGGGATTGGGTCAATCTCTATCATATGTATTTGTTCCGGCTTATTCTGCAAGCCAAATCCTTTGTTTTGTTTTGAGTTGTGGTATTCGAGTTGCTTCATTGTCAAGTGTTGAATCCATACCTTTCCTAAATGGTGTTCTCATATTGCTATGTGAATACTAATCCTTCTTGTTTATCGAGATTCTCATGTCAATTCTTTTCCAAACCAGTGTGCTTCTCCTCAAGTGGATCCGATCATTTTTCAATATCCGCAAGATCAATTATAAGATTTCTCAATGGTGTTTTTCCATTCATCCCAAGTTGCCTTTATTTTCCCGCCCTCCCACCCTTTTTCTTCAAGGACCCAGATTTCTTAATCAAGTATCCATTTATTCATGTGAAGTCTCTTCATTCTTTTCTTTCAATGTTCTTATCCGGTGATTTCCCATGAAGATGCTCAACAGTTTCAAGTTCATCGTCCTTCATTGTTGTTTCTTCTCCGGTGGATTAATTCCAAGCTTTCAGTGTTGATCATATTCTTTTCCTCGTGTCAAATGCTTTTTCATACCGGTGCACCTCTTAGTCTTTCATTTCTCGCTATTCATTTGTTCTGGAGTGCTGAAGATATCTCGGAAGACTTGTGTTTCCATTCTCAATCCGTTCAAGATATTTCGAGGTTGTTATCTCATTCAAGTCATTTAATTCAACCGGTGCAATCCCCCCTTTCAATCAATTGTTCAACGATGTTTCTTTCGAGTGGGCCCTAACCCACAGGTCTTTTCCCAGGATCTTACCTGACTCGTCTAATTTTCTCGGAGCTATTCTCAAATCCTTTTCGAAGTTTGACGTAAGTATGAAATTCATCAGTCATATGCCTTGTCCAAGATTGCTTTCAAATCATTTTCATTATTGGCTCAACCTCTTTGTTTTTCATTCTACCGGAGTATCTCAGTATTTGGTGGTGGTTCTCGTCATCATTCTCAACATGTGAAGACGGAAGAAGGATTTCTCTTAAATCTTGGTCCATTCTCTTGAAGATTCATGGTTCTAGCTCCATGCCATCCTCATAATTGTTTTCGATTGTGAGAATTCTTTTCACCCATCCGGAGCATTTCATGAGTTGTTTTCATTTCTTTCATCCGGAGGCCATCGTTCTAGAAGAATTCTTCGCCCTCACATTTCAGCTACCGTTATCCAATTATCCCGGTGCTTCGTTCAAGTGCTCTTTAATCAGCTCATGATCTCTTTGTTCTTTTGGATCTAAATCCCCTCAAATATCTTCATTCGTTTTCCAATTCTTCCCGGTGAATTGTGCCTTTGCTACTTTCATTTTCAATTCTTACGGTGGTTCGTTTCAAGATTTCACTTCCTTCGTTATCATATCAATTCATTCGTTGTTTCCAATCCCACCGGTGGTTCCATCAATACCTTCTCAAGTTTGCGCTATATCTCTCTTAATCCTTTCTATGAGAATAAGTAGTATGCCAAATCCGTTGCTTGTCATCAATTTAAATTGGTGAAGGATAGGCATAACGTAATTCTTATTATTGTTTCATCCAAGTAATCTAGTTTCTTCTTTCCGGAGTTGTTCATCATGTCACATTTCCCGGTTCGAGATGTTTCATCTTTTCGTTTCCGGAGTTCCAAGTTTTCTCGGTTATATCATTGCAAAGCTCCATCTAAATCATTGCAAGGTTTCACCTTGTGTTTTCAACTTCTCTTTCTTTCTATCATCCTTTCATTACCGGAGTTATTCATGGAGGCTCTACATGGTGGTTCATCAAGGATTCCCTTCATTCTTCAATTGTTCTTCAAGATTTCTCTCGAAGTTATGACCCGCTAAGCTATACTCAAAAATAAACATGGTGCCCAACACATGTCTTGTTTTGAGGCGTTCAACTATTCTTCATCTTGCATTTCGAAGTGCAATTCATTCTACCTTATCATTTGAGGTGGTGTTATGTCATTCTTGATAATTTTGAGTTCATGTTTCTTGTTTCACATGTTCTCAAGAATGAGGTATTTTAAATCCTTCATTTTCTCTTTGTTCAAGAGATCTTTTCGACCAATCAACTTCTTCTTTGGAGTTATCTTGGTATAGATTTCACCTAAAGCCTTCCCCTAAGGAATGTTGCTATTTGTGGTGCTTATCAATGATCTGAGTTTTCTCCTATCCTCTCGGCGAAAGAAGTTGTTATCTCTTCTTTGACCTCAATCCAATCTATTGTTTCTGTTAGTGGCAGAATTTCGCCTCAATTTTGAGAAGTTTTCCATAAGCCCACTACAAACTTGTGTTTTTCGTTGTTGATTTTCCAACAACTCTGTTCAATCCTTCTTTGCAAGGATGCTTTCCTAGTTCATTTGTGGCAGAAATTGTCTTTTTCTTCTCCGCCCCTTTATCCCAACAATCTAGCTTCTATTCTTTCGTTCCGGAGGCATTGTGATGTTGCTCTCTTCACTCATCATCTCGATTTGAGGATCGTGTTCTTTCCATGCTGATCCATTTAACCGGAGTGTTGTGTCTATCATTCCTCTTTTAACCGGAGTCTCATCCAAGTGCTTTAATTTTGCCAAGTTCAAATTATATTTCCTTCCATGCCCAAACGGAGTGTTGTATCATCTTTTCAATATCTTTTCAGCTTATCAAGTTTTCTTCTTTTTTCTACCGGAGTGCTGCCCGAATTCTTCCTCTCTCATCTTGTTTTAACCGGAGTGGTTTCGAATTCTATCTTGTCCATTAAACTCTTGATTCATGTCTTTGCAACCTTCAAGTTATCGTAATGTTCCTTGTTCCTCTTTTCTAACGGATTGTTTGCAATCTCGTTCATCTCTAACTGCTCAACCTCTCAAGGTTCATGGTTTCACTCATTTGTCGAAGAAGCAACTTAGTTTACCTCTTATCTTCCTCTTCCTTTTCTCTCTGGTGCCATCCTAGATCTCGGGACGAGATCCTCTCGTAGTGGTGGAGTGTTGTAACGCCCCGGATACAACTTTCCATATTCGTAACTCCGACTCTTGCCTTTTCCGGAGATGCGATATGTTATTTCCTCCATGGTTGGGTTTTGTCTGTTGTTTTGCATTTTGTTCTTGTTATGCATCTCGTCTCATGTCATCATCTGCATTTCATCCGCATGTTTTTCAAAACTTGCATCGATTCGGGTTCCTCCGGTTGTCTCCGTTGTCCGTTCTGAGCACGGACACACTCGCACGTGCCCGCGGCACCTCCGAAATATTATTTTATAAGTGGCATAGAAATGTTCTCGGAATGGGTTGCAACTTTTCGTGCGGTCTTATTATAGTGTAGACAGAGCGCCTGCCAAGTTTCATCGCATTCGGAGCTCGTTTGACTGCCCAACCGTTAAATATATAACCGCGATATAGTCGGTATTTACGTCGGACGTTTTCGGTCTCTGGAAACTGTTGCCGGGCTGCCTTCTCTTCTCTCTTCTCAGTCCAACCCCCCTCTGCACAGCCATCTGCAGCCCACCTAAAACCCCCTCCGCTCCGGACTGTCGGATCGAGATCCGATGTCTGAAAACGGATGGAAATCCCCAAACCCTAGCCCTACCTATAAATGGAAGCCTCCCTTCCATTTTTGGCAACCAAGCCCCCTCCTCGAGCCCCATGCCACCAACCTCCCTCCATTTCCACGCACGGCCAGCCATCCACCTCCACTTGGCGCCGCCCCCGCCGCTAGCCACCACCTGCGCTGCCGTCCCAAGCCAGTGGCGCCTCGCCACGTCGCCCCAGGCCTCCCCACGCCGCCGCGAAGCCCGCGGGCCTGCCAGGACCCAGATCGGGCCCTGGGAAGCCCACCCGAGCCCGACCACGCGCCCCCCCCCGCTCGCCTCCCGCTCGATCCCATCTGGATCAGGAAGGCACCCGCGCCGCCGCCCGATCTGCACCGGCACGCCGCCGTTGAGCTTCCCCGTCGCCCCGGATGAGTGTCACCGTCGCCCCCCTTCTCCCTTCTCTGTTTTCCACTCTCTCTCATCGATCTATCTCTCTCCTTCCCGTAGGGAACCGCGCCGCCGCTGCCTGGGGATCTCGCCTCCAGCTCCGCCGCCGGAGCTCCCCGCCCCGTTCCGGCGCCGGGAATGGGCTCCCGACGCCCGGATCCGGCCTCCCCTCGCTGGATCTAGCCTCCTCTGCCTCCCCATCGCTGAGAACCGCCGTCCTTTGTCGCCGTTGGATGCTGGCGCCGCCAGCCTCGTCCCTGTTCGGGAGAGACCACGATAGGCGTTACCGGCCACGTGGGCTGCGCCCCCCCCCCCACGTGGGCCTCGGCCCAGCGGCGCCCGGCCAAGCCGGCCTGCCTCCTCCTCCTTCCGGGCCTTGGCCCAGGGTGAGCACCTCCAGCGCCCCTCTCCTGTACACTGCTGGCCCTGCCAGATTCGGCCCAGAGTAGTTTTTTTTTCGTTCTGCGATTTGCTAATTATCCAGAGATTGCATATTTACAGATTACCCCTCCATGTTCATGCATTAATAACTCTTGAACCGTGCTTCATATAAAAATGTTTTATATATGTAAAATGCTTAGAATCTCATCTAGTTTCATAATATGTCACTTTCATCCATGTTTAAAATGTTTAAAATGTTGTTTGTGTTAATTTGCTTATATGCCATGTTAAAATGCTTTATTTCATAACTAATTAACCGTAGCTCCATTTTAAATAAACTTTATATGTAAATGGGGTGGAAAAATGCCTAGTTTAACATGGTCCACTTTATTTTCCTGTTTAACAACCTTAAAATGTGGTTTACGACAGAACAGTACCAAAACTAGAATATGGACATGAGGATTTTCCGGAATTGTTGTTTGTTGTTCCGGCCTCATTTAAACTTGCCTAAATAGTTAGTTTTATTATGCCTCACCTCTTGCCATGTTTAACAACATTTAATATTGTTTGGTAGCTTAAACGAGATTAAACTAAATATGTCCATGTGGTGTTTTGTCAATATGCAACTCGTAGCATATTGAGCTCCACTTAATTTGTAGTATTGTTTGTTGCACTTTGCCATGCCATGCCTCTTTAAACCGGACATGCATCATACTTGAATTGTGCATCATGCCATGATTATGCTTGTGTGTTTACCATGTTGCTTGTTTCTTTCCGGTGTTGCTTCTTAGTTCCGGTAATGTTGCGATTGTGAGGATTCGTTCGACTACTTTCGGTCGTCTTCTTCATGGACTCGTTCTTCTTCCTTGCGGGATTTCAGGCAAGATGACCGCTACCCTGGATCTCACTACTATCATTGCTATGCTAGTTGCTTCATTCTATCGCTATGCTGCGTTACCTATCTGTTGCTCTTCAAGCCTCCCAAAATGCCATGAACCTCTAACCTTTGACACCCTTCCTATGCAAACCATTGTTTGGCTATGTTACCGCTTTGCTCAGCCCTCTTATAGTGTTGCTAGTTGCAGGTGAAGTTGAAGATTGCTCCATGACGGACAGGTTTATGTTGGGATATCACAATATCTCTTATATTATATTTTAATGCATCTATATATTTGGTAAAGGATGGAAGGCTCGGCCTTATGCCTGGTGTTTTGTTCCACTCTTGTCGCCCTAGTTTCCGTCATACCGGTGTTATGTTCCCGGATTTTGCGTTCCTTACGCGGTCGGGTGATTTACGGGACCCCCTTGACAGTTCGCTTTGAATAAAACTCCTCCAGCAAGGCCCAACCTTGGTTTTACCATTTGCCTCACCACCACCTATATTTCCCTTGGGAGTAATTAACCCAAGGGTCATCTTTATTACAGCCCCCCCGGGCCAGTGCTTGTCTAAGTGTTGGTCCAAACTAGAGCACCATGCGGGGCCATCCCTTGGCAACTTGGGTTACGTCGGTTCCTGTACGCTTTGCTTATCCGGTGTTGCCCTGAGAACGAGATATGTGCAGCTCCTATCGGGATTGTCGGCGCATCGGGCGGCTTTGCTGGTCTTGTTTTACCATTGTCGAAATGTCTTGTAAACCGGGATTCCGAGTCTGATCGGGTCTTCCTGGGAGAAGGTCTATTCCTTCGTTGATCGCGAGAGCTTGTCATGGGCTAAGTTGGGACACCCCTGCAGGGTATAATCTTTCGAAAGCCGTGCCTGCGGTTATAGGCAGATGGGAATTTGTTAATGTCCGGTTGTAGATAACTTGACACCAGATCCGAATTAAAACGCATCAACCGTGTGTGTAGCCGTGATGGTCTCTTTTCGGCGGAGTCCGGGAAGTGAACACGGTTTCTGTGTTATGTTTGACGTAAGTAGGAGTTCAGGATCACTTCTTGATCATTACTAGTTGACAACCGTTCCTTTTGCTCTCCTCTCGCTCTTATTTGCGTATGTTAGCCACCATATATGCTTAGTCGCTGCTGCAACCTCACCACTTTACCCCTTCCTTTCCTATTAAGCTTTGCTAGTCTTGATACCCATGGTAATGGGATTGCTGAGTCCTCGTGGCTCACAGATTACTACAACAACAGTTGCAGGTATAGGTTGTGAGATGTTCATGACGCGAGAGCGATGCTTGCTTGCGTTGAGTTCTTCTTCTGCTTCTTCGATCAGGGGATAGGTTCCAGGTCGGCAGCCTGGGCTAGCAGGGTGGATGTCATTTGAGCTTCTGTTTGTGTTTCATCCGTAGTCGGATGTTGCTCTTATGTATGATGTATTGTTGTATTCATGTGGCATTGTATGCCTCTTGTATGTATCCCCATGTATTATGTAATGTTGATGTAATGATATCCACCTTGCAAAAGCGTTCCAATATGCGGTCTATCCTTGGTGGGACCTTCGAGTTCCTTTTGGATAGGGTCGCATATTGGGCGTGACAAGTTGTTATCAGAGCCTCGACCGACCATAGGAGCCCCCTTGATTGTTGGCCGTTGTTGAGTCTAGAAGAAAACTATTTTGAGTCTTAGGATTATATATATCGGAGAGTAGGATTCTTTTTACTCCTCAGCCCCTTCGTCGCTCTGGTGAGGTCTCCTGACGTAGATGTTTTGTCTTTCCTCTCCTCAAATTTCACAAAATGTTTTTTAGGATCACGCGGGTATCTTGGAATCGTTCCGATGGTTTTGTGACGAGAACATTGTTCTTGGTGCCTCCTGTCGATTATGTGACTTTGACCCGGGGAGTTGAGCTCCGAGGTGTTGTCGTCACAATTTTATCGTTG
>NC_041383.1:566561023-566561541 GCF_002162155.2 Triticum dicoccoides | reverse complement strand
AGTTCTGGAATACCTGAGTTTTGCCGACATCGAAAATCTCTTTTATGCAGTTTTTGTTGAGATAACCTCGACGTCACCCAGTACTGGGGAGTTCGGGAGTATTGCCATAGCTCGTATAACGGATGCTTTTCGAAGGTTGAGGTACACAATTTCCGAAGGTTTTTTTGGTTATGTGTTGACGGATGGATACAGCTGGATGTAGGTATTGTTAGTTTGGGTGAGATATATTGCTTCCCCTATATCCCCAACACCAGATTGCATAACCAGAAAGTTTCAGGAGTTTATAGGTGGGAATTCAAGTAGCTCCTAGAATATCTTTCCGACAGATGCATGATATGGGATTGGGTCAATCTCTATCATATGTATTTGTTCCGGCTTATTCTGCAAGCCAAATCCTTTGTTTTGTTTTGAGTTGTGGTATTCGAGTTGCTTCATTGTCAAGTGTTGAATCCATACCTTTCCTAAATGGTGTTCTCATATTGCTATGTGAATACTAATCCTTCTTGTTTATCGAGATT
>NC_041383.1:566543037-566556613 GCF_002162155.2 Triticum dicoccoides | reverse complement strand
GGAGTCCTGCTAGCCCAGTGCTACAGCCCGGACCCACTTGCTGATGACCGACACGTTCGAAGCTGGGTCATGGATGCCTGTCCCTGTAAGTCTGTGCCACTTTGGGTTTACGACTAGTCATGTCAGCCCGGGCTCTTTATCATATGGATGCTAGCGACACTTTCATATACGCGAGCCAAAAGGCGCAAACGGTCCCGGGAAAAGGTAAGACGACACCCGTGGGGATACCGTGCGTGAGGCCGCAAAGTGATATGAGGTGTTACCAGCTAGATCGATGTGACATCGAGTCGGGGTCCTGACAGCGTTGGCATCAGAGCAGGACTGCCTGTAGGTTCTCCAAGCCAAACTGGTCGATGTTGAGTCTAGAAATTCTTTAGTTATATGTAGGGGAATTGTTTGTGGGTTGGAACGTAAGGCTCTTTTTACTCCTTATACCTTATGACTTTCTGATCTGAGCCAGTCCATTCTTCCACCGGGGGTTAAGGAATTAGGATCTACTCTCTCTATCAGGATCACGTGTTACTAATTAGTAGTACCTTATAAGTTTGATGGTTACAAGCCTAGTTCAGTTCTACTACCACATTATGTTGTTAGAATGGTTCCAGAACTTTGATATGATGATGTTGGGTGTGTACGAAATCCTTTGTCAAAAGTCTCAATATCCTTTTTGAGCATTTACAGCTGTTATGCTGCCGAAATTTTGCTAGAAATTCTAATGCCTTGCATTATGATTATGCTTTCAGATGGCCACTCGCGACCTCAATCAAGTGGTTCGCCTAACTCGATGCCTAGATGTACCCGGCCATACTGCTAAGTTGGTCAGGGTAATGACTGAGGCTGGATACCGCTGGTATCCTGAGTACACGATCGAAGAGCAATTCCGAGATTTTAATCAAAGCCAGTATCTCTGCACTGTCAGGATATTTCCATCTTATCCTGGATCCACTGAGCCTCTTCACTGCTCCTATGGACTCGGGGTTACTATCGAGATGGTTGTGCAGGATGCCGCCTACTCTATGATGACCATTATGCGAGTCAGATCTGGTTTATTTCGGGACTCTGACTTCCGGTATATGCCAGGATCACTTCTGGGAGCACAAGGATATCTCCAAGCTATTTATGCTGACTCCACTCAGGAGGATTCACGGACTCGCACCACTGCTGAGATGCTCGAGGATAAGGACCGTGAAAATCGGGCCTTAAGGTTAGAGCTCTTCAATACCCGTGCCGATCACTGGGCCACTTTGACTCGGTTCGCACCGGCGGTGCAAGCTGGATATTCGGATATGCGCGATCTCTATCCTGTGAGATCTGCTCTGCCGGACGTGATGGTTTGGCGTGATGTAGGAGGCATCACCCCACCTCGCGGTCCCCGCAGTCCACCGTTTGTTGGTCCAAGGCCTCATCCTAGCCCCTATGGTCCACAAGCTCCGCGAGATCGTCTGTTTCCAGATGAACATGTTGAGTTTCCAGGCTATGGAGGTGACTTCTATGAGGACTACTACGGATCGGTCTGAGTTAGGGGTAGCATCACTAGTTCGCACTAGCTGTGTCATCTATCATTCGCGTGACTCGTGGGATATGTCCTAGTTTGTACTCTTTCCGGAGGTGTAGAAAATAATGTATAGGAGCTTGGAATGCCTCTGACGAGATGTAATCCTTTTCTCACCATAATAGTACTTTGTTTGGTCTTGTACCAAACCTTGTATGGTGTGCATGACGATGGAATAAAGAAGCAGTTTCTGTATCTACCATGTCATACGGATGATCATCTTGCATTTCGAGTTATTCCTTACCTTATGTATCCTATGTCGGAATTTTACCATCCTGACTAAATCATTGTCTTGTCTACCTAGGATGGTCAACACGCGCGCTAATCCTGCTTCCCAAGAGCGGGCCGAAGGCAGTGAAGCCAGGAATGAAAATCTGCCTCATCCTCCTTCACTAGCCGAGGTGATGATGGAAGCTGAGAGAAACAAGCGGGAGACAAACCGTTTGTTGGAGCGTATAGCACAGAATACAGCACACCATCAGAGGGCTAACGTGGTATCACTCAGTGATTTTATCAAATTGCATCCACCCACGTTCCACCACTCCGTCGAGCCTCTCGACGCTGATGACTGGCTTCGCAGTATCTCTCACAAGCTGCGTTCCGCGTTGGTAGCGGAGGCTGACAAGGTCACCTTCGCCGCATATCATCTTGAAGGCCCCGCCAGTCTATGGTGGGAGAATTATGGAGCCATGCGCCCAGCGGGCCATGTCACCACTTGGGCTGAGTTCAGTGAGGCTTTCCGTGAACATCACATTCCGAAGGGTCTCATGGACCGTAAACGTGAAGAATTTTGCAGTTTCACCCAAGGCCGACTTTCTGTGGATGCCTATAGCAGAGTTTGGTAATCTCGCACGATATGCAACTGAGGAAGTTTCTACTGACGCCAAGAAGCAAGCAAGGTTCCGAAAGGGCCTTAGCCCTGAGCTTCGCCGCGACCTCCGTCTGCATGAGTGCACATCTTTTTCGAAACTTGTCAACAAAGCCATCAGTGCTGAAACTGGTCAGACTGATTATGATGCAACACGCAAGCATGGACGTGATATGGGTTCCTCATCCGGTGCTGGTCCTCAGAAACGCCGCGTGTGGGTACCCAATACCGCCCTGCCACCCAGGTTCACACCGAGGCCATCTTTCCAGGCGCCTCGCCCTGTTCAACAGTCTGCACCGGCCAAGCCCTATGGGGGTCCATCCAATAATGCTCCTCCACGTACCAGTTCCGTGACTTGTTTCAAGTGTGGGGAATCTGGTCATTATATGCGCGAGTGTCCCCAGACCAACCCCAATCAATCTGCTAAAGCTATTGGCCGTGGCAAGCCGACAGGGAAGGTGTTCCATGCCAAACCGGTCACCGCTTCACGTGGCCATGTCAACTGTATCTCTGCCGAAGAAGCTCAAGAGGACCCCAACGTCGTTCTCGGTACGCTTCTTGTTAATTGCCACCCGGCATCCGTTCTTTTCGATACAGGAGCCTCTCATTCTTTTATATCTGAAAGTTATGCCCGTTTGCATAACGTTGCATTCTGTGACTTGCCATCCACTATGGAAATCTCTACCCCTGGGTCTAGATGGCAGACCTCTAGGGTAAGTTATGGAAATGAGATCCAAGTCGACAGACTTGTTTTCCTTGCATCCTTGATAGCCCTTAAATCTTCGGATATTAATATCATTTTGGGTATGGACTGGATGTCAGCTCATCAAGCCAAAATTGATTGCTTCTCTAGGACTGTTCAACTCACCCATCCTTCGGGGAAGATAGTCAATGTCTTGACCCGAATAGCCAAGCGACAATTATATTCTCTTAACGCCAGCCCTTTGCCAGACCTTGAGGACGTTCCGGTAGTCCGTGACTTCCCGGATGTCTTTCCAGAGGAATTGCCAGGTGTTCCACCTGACAGGGATGTTGAGTTCGTAATAGATCTCATTCTAGGAACCGTTCCGATTGCTAGAAGACCCTATAAGATGGCACCCCTAGAACTAGCCGAGCTTAAGAAACAACTCGATGAATCCTTGAAAAAGGGTTTCATCCGCCCTAGTTCATCTCCGTGGGCTTGCCCCGTCCTATTCGTTAAGAAAAAGGATGGTATGGACCGGATGGTTGTAGATTACCGACCTGTCAATTTGGTCACAATCAAGAACAAATATCCACTTCCCAGGATCAACGACCTGTATGATCAGCTCGCTGGATCCTCAGTCTTCTCCAAGATGGATTTGAGGTTGGGCTACCATCAAATCAAAATCAGAAACGGGGACATTCCTAAAACGGCCTTTGTTACTCGCTATGGCCAATACGAGTACACCGTTATGTCCTTCGGATTAACCAACGCTCCAGCCACCTTTTCTCGGTTAATGAACTCAATCTTCATGGAGTATTTGGATAAATTCGTCGTGGTTTATCTCGATGATATACTCATCTACTCCAAGAACGAGGAAGAACATGCCGAACATCTAAGGCTAGTGTTGAAGAAACTTCGAGAGCATCGCCTTTATGCCAAATTCTCTAAATGTGAATTCTGGTTGTCAGAAGTGACCTATCTGGGTCATGTAATATCTGGTAAAGGTATTGCTGTTAACCCTGAGCGAGTTCAAGCCGTCCTTGATTGGACTCCGCCCGAATCAGTCAAGCAAGTTCGGAGTTTTCTAGGCTTAGTGAGCTATTGCCGTCGCTTTGTCGAGAACTTCTCCAAGGTTGCTAAACCTCTAACTGAACTCCTCAAGAAAGATAAGAAGTTCGAATGGACTCCACAATGTGAGCACAGCTTTCAGGAACTGAAAAGACGCCTGACCTCTGCTCCCGTACTGGTACCGCCAGACTTCTCCAAGGACTTTGTTATCTACTGCGATGCCTCGCGACAAGGACTAGGTTGCATTCTCATGCAAGATCGACACGTAATTGCTTACGCTTCACGGCAATTGCACCCACATGAGGAGAATTATCCCACTCATGACCTAGAGCTTGCAGCCGTAGTCTATGCACTTAAGACCTGGCGACATTATCTCCTCGGTAATCGTTGTGAAATATTCACTGATCACCAAAGTCTGAAGTATATTTTCACCCAACCGGATTTGAATCTCAGGCAGAGACGTTGGGTTGAATTGATCATAGACTTCGACTTAGGGATAACCTATACCCCAGGGAAAGCCAACGTCATGGCTGATGCGCTAAGTCGTAAATCTTATTGTAACAACCTGATGTTACAACAAAGTCAACCGCTTCTCCATGAGGAATTTCGGAAGCTTAATCTTCACATTGTACCTCAAGGTTTTCTCTCCACCTTGGTGGCAAAACCTACCCTTACGGATCAAATTATCAACGCACAGAAGGTAGATCCGGGAATCTCCCGCATCAAGAGAAACATTCAGAAAGGAATTGCGAATTGTTTCTCCGTTAATGATCAAGGAGTCGTATACTTCGGGAATCGACTAGTAGTTCCCAAAGTGCGCAACCTAAGGCGATTAATCCTTAAGGAAGCTCATGAATCTCCTCTCACCATTCACCCCGGTAGCACAAAAATGTATCAGGACCTACGCCAGAGGTTCTGGTGGACTAGGATGAAGAGAGAAATCGCTCAGTATATTGCTAATTGCGACGTCTGTCGTCGTGTAAAAGCAGAGCATCAACGGCCTGCTGGCACCCTTCAACCATTAGCTATTCCTGAATGGAAATGGGATAAAATTGGTATGGATTTCATTACCGGTTTTCCCAGGACTAAAAGAGGGAATAATGCTATTTTCGTTGTGGTCGATCGTCTTTCCAAAGTAGCTCATTTCTTACCTGTTCGTGAGAGTATAACCGCTAGTCAGCTGGCAGACTTATACATCTCCCAAATAGTGTCTCTTCATGGTGTCCCTTTGGAAATCAATTCGGATCGAGGAAGTCTTTTCACCTCTCGATTTTGGGAAAGTTTCCAAAATGCTATGGAAACCCGTCTCTCCTTTAGCACCGCTTTCCATCCTCAGTCAAGTGGTCAAGTGGAACGCGTCAATCAGATTCTAGAAGACATGCTTCGAGCCTCTGTTATCTCGTTCGGAATGGACTGGGAGAAGTGCCTTCCATTTGCCGAATTCGCTTACAACAACAGCTATCAATCCAGCTTGGGTAAAGCCCCTTTTGAAGTCCTCTATGGACGGCGATGTCGAACACCCCTTAACTGGTCAGAGACCGGGGAAAGACAATTCTTTGGCCCGGATATGATTCAGGAAGCAGAAGAACAAGTTCGTATCGTTCGTGAAAAGTTGAAAACAGCCCAATCTCGTCAAAAGAGTCAATATGACCGAAAACATAAGGCTATGACTTTCGAGGTTGACGAGAAGGCTTATCTTCGGGTCACCCCTCTGAAGGGAACCCATCGTTTCGGTATCAAAGGAAAATTGGCTCCTCGTTACATTGGACCTTTTCGCATTCTTGCCAAACGAGGAGAAGTTGCCTACCAGTTGGAACTACCTCCGCACCTCTCCAGAGTTCACGATGTCTTCCACGTTTCTCAACTCAGGCGTTGCTTCTCGGATCCTATCCGTGAAGTGGACCACGAAACGCTTGATCTCCAAGATGATCTTACATATCGAGAGTACCCCATTCGTATCCTCGATCAGGCCGAACGTACCACGCGACGTCATAATATCAAGTTTCTCAAGGTTCAATGGTCGCACCATTCTGAGGATGAAGCAACTTGGGAAAGGGAGGATCGTCTTCGACTCGAGTACCCCGCCTTCTTCCCGGAGGAACCCAAATCTCGGGACGAGATTCTTTTGAGTGGGGGTGAGTTGTCACAACCTAGCTACTCATGCATTAGAGTGTTGCATCATGTTTATTCTTTCATCAGAAACTTGAAATGGGGATGACAGAACCCCCAGTCCCCTCTGAAACCAACTAGGGTTTACTAAAATAATTTTCAATGAACCTGAAATGCCCTTCTAAAATGTCCATCATTTTTGTCTTGGTTCAGAACCTCTGCCAAAAGTGGTGCACATTTTCCTAGGCCATCTTAGGGTTTTTGAATTAATTCATAAATATTTGAATTTGGGCATTTAAAATTATATAAAATATTTAAATGCTCAAATACCTCCAAACTAAAATGTTTCATGTTGGAAATAATCCAGCTATGGACCAGGAGTGATTTGGTGATTTTTGAAATTGCCTAGGTATTTTATTTAATTCAACAAAGTTGCAGAAGTATTAGAAAAACAGAAAACAGAAGAAAATGAAAAAAAACTTACCTGGCGCCTGCCCCGGCCCACCTACCGGCCCAGCCCAGCACCGCTCCAGCGAGCTGCTTGCCGGCCAGGCAGGCAGGCAGGTGCCCGACGGCGACCGCGGCGTGCGCCACGCACCTGCTCGCCGCCTCGCCGCTCCCCTCGCCAGGTGACGTCGAGGATCGGTCTCTCTCTCTCCCCCGAACCCCCCAGACACCCCCTCTCCTCTCCAGCTCCTCCCCCTCGCACGCCCCAGCCATGGCCGACGCCATCGCCGCCACCCCCTCGCCGTAGCCACGCCCTCCGACCACCCCACGCCGTCTCACCGTGTCCAGGAGCTCCGCCGCTGTCCACTTCATCGAGCAGCCGAGCCCCGAGCGCTCGCAACGCCCGAGACCACCGCACCGACCTCGCCCGAGCTCACCGTCGCCGGAGATCCCCTTCAACGCCGTCGTCGCTCCGGTCCATCTCCGGCCGCACCAAGAACTCCGTCGCACTCACTGTGAGCTTAGCCATCTTCCCCTCCCTTCCGTTCTTGCTCCCGAGCCGTGTAGCAACTTCCCGGAGCTCAACCGCACCCACCGCCGTGGAGCTCGTCGCCGACGTGCTCCCGGTCATCCTCCGGCCACAAGATGGTGTCCATCCTACTCACCAAGTTCCGCAGCACCTAGCTAGCTACTCCACGAGCCTCACCGAACCCTCTAGCGCCAAGTTCACCTCCGACCGAACCCCGGTGGCCGCCAAAGTCGTCGCCGGCGCCAACTCCGGCCATCCCGACCTCAACGGACTCCGCCAAGAGCTGCGGTTTGTCCTCAGCTTCCCTCCGGTGGTCTCCGCGGCCCATTTGGTGGCCGAAATGGCCAAAACCACTTCCGCCGCCGCGTCGGGCTCGCCGGCGGCTAAACGCCGGTGCAGCCGACCCGGGTTTGACCACGGGTGGGCCCTGGTTGACTCCCCTGAGTCAATGACAGGTGGGGCCCAGCCCTGTTAATTAAACAGGATTAGTTTTAATTAAGTTTTAATTAAAATAATCACCCTGACATGCGGGACCCACTGTCAGGTTTGACCTGGACCAGTTCCGTTGACCTGCTGACGTCACACTGATGTCAGGCTGACGCAGTAATTGATTTTCTGGATTTAATTTAAATCAGGAAATTCCAGAATATTATTTAAACTTCAAAAATTCATAACTTTTATTCTGTAACTCCAAATTGGACAAATTATATATGAAAAATGATCAGAAAAATCCAATCTATCCATCTGTACTATTTTCATGCATGATCAAACAAGTTAAATTGATGTTTTAAGCAGAACAAGGAAAAGCACTTTAAAAGGCCATATTTGAATTTGAAATTTGAATCCTTGATTCAAATTTGCTCAAACCCTTCTGGTTTTAGTTGCATTAGCCCAACACACTCATATTGCCATGTTTCATGCATGCATCATATTGTTGCACGTTGTTTGGTGATGGTTGTGTATCGGTGTCCTTTGCGACAGGTTCTGCCTCCGAGGAGTACCGTGATTACCCTAACGAAGAACCGTATCAGTGCATCGAACCATCAGGCAAGCAACCAACCATTTGATCAAATCGATACAATCCCATGTTCTCGCTCCTGCTCTCTTTTACTGCATTAAGACAACGCGATTCAAACTGCTGTGTGCTACGGTAGTTGAACCCATTTCCTCTGCATGACCTGTCATTGCCACAGTAACTAGATGAAACCCACTAGCATGTGTAGGAGTTGATTGAGCCATATGTATGTGTTGTTCCTACCTTGCTATGCCTGCTATGCTTAGAGTCGTGTCAGGTCTGGTTCATCTGGGTGATGGGCTAGAGTGAAATGATTATGTCGGTAATGAGAGTGGTGTGGTGAACACGATTTGGTAAAGGTATCGATGAGAGGCCATGTAGGAGTACATGGTGGGTTGTTTCATTGAAGCCGACCTTAAGCACTGAGATCTGTATGTGTGATTTAAGAATCAGCTACTACCATGCATTGGGCCCGAAACCAATGGACCCTCCCGACTTCTTATTCACCCTAGTTCTCCGTCCAGGAGTTGCAAGTAGTTTCTGGTGTTTGTAGCCTACTGGAGGCCGTGGACAGCGCTGACCGTAGGGGTGGGCTGTGATGCGGTAGGTACGTGGCCGGGTGTACCGAATACCCGTTAGGTATCTCGGGAACCCTGTTCACATCGTTCGGGGCCGTATGGGAAACCTCGGCCGGACTCCCTGCGGATGGAACCTGAATAGGCGATAAACCTGGACTGGAGGCTTAGGTGATTAGGTAGGTCGTGGCCGACACCCACGTTGGGCTTTCGCTTGAAGGTTGCCGAGTACATGTCGTGTAAACGACGGTAAGTGGTGAGAGCGTGTATGAAGAAGTACCCCCTGCAGGGTTAACATGATCTATTCGAATAGCCGCGTCCGCGGTAAAGGACTACTTGGTTGCCTATACAGTTCATAGACAAGTAAATGGAAACTACTAAAAGCCTCAAGATAAGTGTGAGTGCCGAGGATGGCTCCTCCGTAGGAGGACGGAGGTGGATCCTCGGTAGTGTATTGAAGTGGTGAATAGTAGACTCGTGTGCGCAAAACTATTTCAAGTTGAAGTATCGTAGGATAGCCTAGCCAAGAGTCAAAGCTGGCTTGCTGCAATAACTCCACCAACCCTTCTTGATACTATGCATGTATGTAGGATCTGATGTAAGTCTTGCTGAGTACCTTTGTACTCATGTTGCTATAATCTACATTTTTACAGAAGACGCTGCAACCCCTTCTGATGGGTTCTATGTAGACGTTGACATCAACGAGTAGGCTAAAGACCCAGGTGGTGACCCTGAGCTTGTGAAGGACCACATAGTATAGCCAGAGGCTTTCCAAGCCTCTTTTATTTTACTAGTTGTCTGTACTCAGACAAGTTACTTCCGCTGCTGGCTTGTATGATTGTATGACTTGTATGTTGGGTCGTGAGACCCGTACCTTTGTGTGTATGATATGTATGGCTCACTGAGCCTTAAATAAAGTACTTGTGTCATAGAGTCATGTTGTGATGCTTCGTTGTATTTGCACATATCGAGCATATTGTGTGTATGATTGAAATGCTTGGTATGTGTGGAATCTGACTATCTAGTTGTTTATCTTTAGTAGCCTCTCTTACCGGGAAATGTCTCCTAGTGTTACCGCTGAGCCATGGTAGCTTGCTACTGCTCTGGAACACTTAGGCTGGCCGGCATGTGTCCTTCTTCGTTCCTGTGTCTGTCCCTTCGGCGAAATGTCACGCTTTGAGTACCGGAGTCCTGTTAGCCCGCTACAGCCCGGTTTACCGGAGTCCTGCTAGCCCAGTGCTACAGCCCGGACCCACTTGCTGATGACCGACACGTTCGAAGCTGGGTCATGGATGCCTGTCCCTGTAAGTCTGTGCCACTTTGGGTTTACGACTAGTCATGTCAGCCCGGGCTCTTTATCATATGGATGCTAGCGACACTTTCATATACGCGAGCCAAAAGGCGCAAACGGTCCCGGGAAAAGGTAAGACGACACCCGTGGGGATACCGTGCGTGAGGCCGCAAAGTGATATGAGGTGTTACCAGCTAGATCGATGTGACATCGAGTCGGGGTCCTGACAATCATATTATTTTCCTCGTGTCAAATGCTTTTTCATACCGGTGCACCTCTTAGTCTTTCATTTCTCGCTATTCATTTGTTCTGGAGTGCTGAAGATATCTCGGAAGACTTGTGTTTCCATTCTCAATCCGTTCAAGATATTTCGAGGTTGTTATCTCATTCAAGTCATTTAATTCAACCGGTGCAATCCCCCCTTTCAATCAATTGTTCAACGATGTTTCTTTCGAGTGGGCCCTAACCCACAGGTCTTTTCCCAGGATCTTACCTGACTCTTCTAATTTTCCCGGAGCTATTCTCAAATCCTTTTCAAAGTTTGACGTAAGTATGAAATTCATCAGTCATATGCCTTGTCAAGATCGCTTTCAAATCATTTTCATTATTGGCTCAACCTCTTTGTTTTTCATTCTACTGGAGTATCTCAGTATTTGGTGGTGGTTCTCGTCATCATTCTCAACATGTGAAGACGGAAGAAGGATTTCTCTTAAATCTTGGTCCATTCTCTTGAAGATTCATGGTTCTACCTTCATGCCATCCTCATAATTGTTTTCGATTGTGAGAATTCTTTTCACCCATCCGGAGCATTTCATGAGTTGTTTTCATTTCTTTCATCCGGAGGCCATCGTTCTAGAAGAATTCTTCGCCCTCACATTTCAGCTACCGTTATCCAATTATCCCGGTGCTTCGTTCAAGTGCTCTTTAATCAGCTCATGATCTCTTTGTTCTTTTGGATCTAAATCCCCTCAAATATCTTCATTCGTTTTCCAATTCTTCCCGGTGAATTGTGCCTTTGCTACTTTCATTTTCAATTCTTACGGTGGTTCGTTTCAAGATTTCACTTCCTTCGTTATCATATCAATTCATTCGTTGTTTCCAATCCCACCGGTGGTTCCATCAATACCTTCTCAAGTTTGCGCTATATCTCTCTTAATCCTTTCTACAAGAATAAGTAGTATGCCAAATCCGTTGCTTGTCATCAATTTAAATTGGTGAAGGATAGGCATAAATTAATTCTTATTATTGTTTCATCCAAGTAATCTAGTTTCTTCTTTCCGGAGTTGTTCATCATGTCACATTTCCCGGTTCGAGATGTTTCATCTTTTCGTTTCCGGAGTTCCAAGTTTTCTCGGTTATATCGTCGCAAAGCTCCATCTAAATCATTGCAAGGTTTCACCTTGTGTTTTCAACTTCTCTTTCTTTCTATCATCCTTTCATTACCGGAGTTCTTCATGGAGGCTCTACATGGTGGTTCATCAAGGATTCCTTTCATTCTTTAATTGTTCTTCAAGATTTCTCTCGAAGTTATGACCCGCTAAGCTATACTCAAAAATAAACATGGTGCTCAACACATGTCTTGTTTTGAGGCATTCAACTATTCTTCATCTTGCATTTCGAAGTGCAATTCGTTCTACCTTATCATCTGAGGTGGTGTTATGTCATTCTTGATAATTTTGAGTTCATGTTTCTTGTTTCACATGTTCTCAAGAATGAGGTATTTTAAATCCTTCATTTTCTCTTTGTTCAAGAGATCTTTTCGACCAATCAACTTCTTCTTTGGAGTTATCTTGGTATAGATTTCACCTAAAGCCTTCCCCTAAGGAATGCTGCTATTTGTGGTGCTTATCAATGATCTGAGTTTTCTCCTATCCTCTCGGCGAAATAAGTTGTTATCTCTTCTTTGACCTCAATCCAATCTATTGTTTCCGTTAGTGGCAGAATTTCGCCTCAATTTTGAGAAGTTTTCCATAAGCCCACTACAAACTTGTGTTTTTCGTTGTTGATTTTCCAACAACTCCGTTCAATCCTTCTTTGCAAGGATGCTTTCCTAGTTCATTTGTGGCCAAAATTGTCTTTTTCTTCTCCGCCCCTTTATCCCAACAATCTAGCTTCTATTCTTTCATTCCGGAGGCATTGTGATGTTTCTCTCTTCACTCATCATCTCGATTTGAGGATCGTGTTCTTTCCATGCTGATCCATTTAACCGGAGTGTTGTGTCTATCATTCCTCTTTTAACCGGAGTCTCATCCAAGTGCTTTAATTTTTCCAAGTTCAAATTATATTTCCTTCCATGCCCAACCGGAGTGTTGTATCATCTTTTCAATATCTTTTCAGCTTATCAAGTTTTCTTCTTTTTTCTACCGGAGTGCTGCCCGAATTCTTCCTCTCTCATCTTGTTTTAACCGGAGTGGTTTCGAATTCTATCTTGTCCATTAAACTCTTGATTCATGTCTTTGCAACCTTCAAGTTATCGTAATGTTCCTTGTTCCTCTTTTCTAACGGATTGTTTGCAATCTCGTTCATCTCTAATTGCTCAACCTCTCAAGGTTCATGGTTTCACTCATTTGTCGAAGAAGCAACTTAGTTTACCTCTTATCTTCCTCTTCCTTTTCTCTCTGGTGCCATCCTAGATCTCGGGACGAGATCCTCTCGTAGTGGTGGAGTGTTGTAACGCCCCGGATACAACTTTCCATATTCGTAACTCCGACTCTTGCCTTTTCCGGAGATGCGATATGTTATTTCCTCCATGGTTGGGTTTTGTCTGTTGTTTTGCATTTTGTTCTTGTTATGCATCTTGTCTCATGTCATCATCTGCATTTCATCCGCATGTTTTTCAAAACTTGCATCGATTCGGGTTCCGCCGGTTGTCTCCGTTGTCCGTTCTGAGCACGGACACACTCGCACGCGCCCGCGGCACCTCCGAAATATTATTTTATAAGTGGCATAAAAATGTTCTCGGAATGGGTTGCAACTTGTCGTGCGGTCTTATTATAGTGTAGACAGAGCGCCTGCCAAGTTTCATCGCATTCGGAGTTCGTTTGACTGCCCAACCGTTAAATATATAACCGCGATATAGTCAGTATTTACGTCGGACGTTTTCGGTCTCCGAAAACTGTTGCCGGGCTGCCTTCTCTTCTCTCTTCTCAGTCCAACCCCCCTCTGCACAGCCATCTGCAGCCCACCTAAAACCCCCTCCGCTCCGGACCGTCGGATCGAGATCCGATGTCCGAAAACGGATGGAAATCCCCAAACCCTAGCCCTACCTATAAATGGAAGCCTCCCTTCCATTTTTGGCAGCCAAGCCCCCTCCTCGAGCCCCGCGCGACCAACCTCCCTCCGTTTCCGCGCCCGGCCAGCCATCCACCTCCACTTGGCGCCACCCCCGCCCCTAGCCACCACCTGCGCTGCCGTCCCGAGCTAGTGGCGCCTCGCCA
>NC_041383.1:566516815-566542307 GCF_002162155.2 Triticum dicoccoides | reverse complement strand
CCTCCCCATCGCTGAGAACCGTCGTCCTCCGTTGTCGTTGGATGCTGGCGCCGCCAGCCTCGTCCCCGTTCGGGAGAGACCACGACAGGCGTTACCGGCCACGTGGGCCGCCCCCCCCCCCCACGTGGGCCCCGGCCCAGCAGCGCCCGACCAAGCCGGCCTACCTCCTCCTCCTTCCGGGCCTTGGCCCAGGGTGAGCACCTTCAGTGCCCCTCTCCTGTACACTGCTGGCCCAGCCAGATTCGGCCCAGAGTAGTTTTTTTTTCGTTCTGCGATTTGCTAATTATCCAGAGATTGCATATTTACAGATTACCCCTCCATGTTCATGCATTAATAACTCTTGAACCGTGCTTCATATAAAAATGTTTTATATATGTAAAATGCTTAGAATCTCATCTAGTTTCATAATATGTCACTTTCATCCATGTTTAAAATGTTTAAAATGTTGTTTGTGTTAATTTGCTTATATGCCATGTTAAAATGCTTTATTTCATAACTAATTAACCGTAGCTCCATTTTAAATAAACTTTATATGTAAATGGGGTGGAAAAATGCCTAGTTTAACATGGTCCACTTTATTTTCCTATTTAACAACCTTAAAATGTGGTTTAGGGTAGAACAGTACCAAAACTAGAATATGGACATGAGGATTTTCCGGAATTGTTGTTTGTTGTTCCGGCCTCATTTAAACTTGCCTAAATAGTTAGTTTTATTATGCCTCACCTCCTGCCATGTTTAACAACATTTAATATTGTTTGGTAGCTTAAACGATATTAAACTAAATATGTCCATGTGGTGTTTTGTCAATATGCAACTCGTAGCATATTGAGCTCCACTTAATTTGTAGTATTGTTTGTTGCACTTTGCCATGCCATGCCTCTTTAAACCGGACATGCATCATACTTGAATTGTGCATCATGCCATGATTATGCTTGTGTATTTACCATGTTGCTTGTTTCTTTCCGGTGTTGCTTCTTAGTTCCGGTAATGTTGCGATTGTGAGGATTCATTCGACTACTTTCGTTCGTCTTCTTCATGGACTCGTTCTTCTTCCTTGCAGGATTTCAGGCAAGATGACCGCTACCCTGGATCTCACTACTATCATTGCTATGCTAGTTGCTTCGTTCTATCGCTATGCTGCGTTACCTATCTGGTGCTCTTCAAGCCTCCCAAAATGCCATGAACCTCTAACCTTTGACACCCTTCCTATGCAAACCGTTGTTTGGCTATGTTACCGCTTTGCTCAGCCCTCTTATAGCGTTGCTAGTTGCAGGTGAAGTTGAAGATTGCTCCATGACGGACAGGTTTATGTTGGGATATCACAATATCTCTTATATTATATGTTAATGCATCTATATATTTGGTAAAGGGTGGAAGGCTCGGCGTTATGCCTGGTGTTTTGTTCCACTCTTGCCGCCCTAGTTTCCGTCATACCGGTGTTATGTTCCCGGATTTTGCGTTCCTTACGCGGTCGGGTGATTTATGGGACCCCCTTGACAGTTCGCTTTGAATAAAACTCCTCCAGCAAGGCCCAACCTTGGTTTTACCATTTGCCTCACCACCACCTATATTTCCCTTGGGAGTAATTAACCCAAGGGTCATCTTTATTACAGCCCCCCCCCCCCGGGCCAGTGCTTGTCTAAGTGTTGGTCCAAACTAGAGCACCGTGCGGGGCCATCCCTTGGCAACTTGGGTTACGTCGGTTCCTGTACGCTTCGCTTATCCGGTGTTGCCCTGAGAACGAGATATGTGCAGCTCCTATCGGGATTGTCGGCGCATCGGGCGGCTTTGCTGGTCTTGTTTTACCATTGTCGAAATGTCTTGTAAACCGGGATTCCGAGTCTGATCGGGTCTTCCTGGGAGAAGGTCTATTCCTTCGTTGATCGCGAGAGCTTGTCATGGGCTAAGTTGGGACACCCCTGCAGGGTATAATCTTTCGAAAGCCGTGCCTGCGGTTATAGGCAGATGGGAATTTGTTAATGTCCGGTTGTAGATAACTTCACACCAGATCTGAATAAAACGCATCAACCGTGTGTGTAGCCGTGATGGTCTCTTTTCGGCGTCGTCCGGGAAGTGAACACGGTTTCTGTGTTATGTTTGACGTAAGTAGGAGTTCAGGATCACTTCTTGATCATTACTAGTTGACGACCGTTCCTTTTGCTCTCTTCTCGCTCTTATTTGCGTATGTTAGCCACCATATAAGCTTAGTCGCTGCTGCAACCTCACCACTTTACCCCTTCCTTTCCTATTAAGCTTTGCTAGTCTTGATACCCATGGTAATGGGATTGCTGAGTCCTCGTGGCTCACAGATTACTATAACAACAGTTGCAGGTACAGGTTGTGCGATGTTCATGACGCGAGAGCGATGCTTGCTTGCGTTGAGTTCTTCTTCTGCTTCTTCGATCAGGGGATAGGTTCCACTTCGGCAGCCTGGGCTAGTAGGGTGGATGTCGTTTGAGCTTCTATTTGTGTTTCATCCATAGTCGGATGTTGCTCTTATGTATGATGTATTGTTGTATTCATGTGGCATTGTATGCCTCTTGTATGTATCCCCATGTATTATGTAATGTTGATGTAATGATATCCACCTTGCAAAAGCGTTTCAATATGCGGGTCTATCCTTGGTGGGACCTTAGAGTTCCTTTTGGATAGGGTCGCATATTGGGCGTGACAAAAAGTCTCATCGTATTCAACTCCTTGAACTTGTCGGAAAACATCTTAGTGACAAGTCGAGCTTTCTTAATGGTGACACTTACCATCATTGTCCGTCTTCCTTTTAAAATCCATCTGTACTCAACAGCCTTACGACCATCGAGTAGTTCTTCCAAAGTCTATACTTTGTTTTCATACATGGATCCTCTCTCGGATTTTATGGCCTCGAGCCATTCGTCGGAATCCGGGCCCACCATCGCTTCTCCATAGCTCATAGGTTCGTTGTTGTCTAGCAAGATGACCTCCAAGACAGGATTACGTACCACTCTGAAGCAGTACGCGTCCTTGTCGACCTACGGGGTTTGGTAGTGACTTGATCCGAAGTTTCACGATCATTATCATCAACTTCCAGTTCAATTGGTGTAGGCGCCACATGAACAACTTTCTGTGCCCTACTACAAACTGGTTGAAGTTATGGTTCAATAACCTTATCAAGTCTCCACCATCCTCCCACTCAATTCTTTTGAGAGAAACTATTCCTCGAGAAAGGACCCGTTTCTAGAAACAATAACTTTTGCTTCTGGATTTTAATTAGGAGGTATACCCAATTGTTTTTCGGTGTCCTATGAAGATGCATTTATCCGCTTTGGGTTCGAGCTTATCTGGCTGAAACCTTTTCACGTAAGCGTCGCAGCCCCAAACTTTCAAGAAACGACAGCTTAGGTTTCTCTAAACCATAGTTCACACGGTGTCATCTCAACTGAATTATATGGTGCCCTATTAAAGTGAATGCGGTTGTCTCTAATGCCTAATCCATAAACGATAGTGGTAATTTGATAAGAGACATCATGGTATGCCCCATATCCAATAAGGTGCATCCATGATGTTCGGACACACCATCACACTATGGTGTTCCAGGCGGTATTAGTTGTGAAACAATTTCCACAATGTCTTAATTGTGTACCAAACATGTAACTCAGATATTCATCTCTATGATCATATCATAGACATTTTATCCTCTTGTCACGATGATCTTTCAACTTCTCTCTGAAATTACTTGAACCTTTCAATAATTCAAACTTGTGTTTCATCAAGTAAATATACTCAGTATCTACTCAAATCATCTGTGAAGTAAGAACATAACGATATCCACTGCGTGCCTCAGCACTCATTGGACTGCACACATCAAAATGTATTACTTCCAACAAGTTGCTTTCTTGTTCCATTTCGTTGAAAACAAGGCCTTTCAGTCATCTTGCCCATATGGTATGATTTGCATGACTCAAGTGATTCAAAATCAAGTGAGTCCAAACGATCCATCTGCATGGAGTTTCTTCATGCGTATACACCAATAGACATGGTTCGCATGTCTCAATCTTTTCAAAAACGAGTGAGTCCAAAGATCCATCAACATGGAGCTTCTTCATGCGTTTTATACCAATATGACTCAAATGGCAGTGCCACAAGTAGGTGGTACTATCATTACTATCTTATATATTTTGGCATGAACATGTGTATCACTACGATCGAGATTCAATAAATCATTCATTTTAGGTGCAAGACCATTGAAGGTATTATTCAAATAAACAAAGTAACCATTATTCTCCTTAAATGAATAACCGTATTGCGATGGACATAATCCAATCATGTCTATGCTCAACGCAAACACCAAATAACAATTATTAGGGTTTAACACCAATCTCGATGGTAGAGGGAGTATGCGATGCTTGATCACATCAAGCTTGGAAACATTTCCGACACATATCGTCATCTCACCTTTAGCTAGTCTCCGTTTATTCCGCAGCTTTTATTTCGAGTTACTAACACTTAGCAACCGAACCGGTATCTAATACCCTGGTGCTACTAGGAGTACTAGTAAAGTACACATTAATATAATGTATATCCAATATACTTCTATCGACCTTGCCAGTCTTCTTATCTACCAAGTATCTAGGGTAGTTCTGCTTCAGTGACCGTTCCCCTCATTACAGAAGCACTTAGTCTCGGGTTTGGATTCAACCTTGGGTTTCTTCACTAGAGCATCAACTGATTTGTCGTTTCTTGAAGTATCCCTTCTTGCCCTTTCCCTTCTTGAAACTAGTGGTTTCACTAACCATCAACAATTGATGCTCCTTCTTGATTTCTACTTTCGCGGTGTCAAACGTCGCGAATAGCTCAAGGATTATCATATCTATCCCTGATATGTTATAGTTCATCACGAAGCTCCAGTAGCTTGGTGGCAATGACTTTGGAGAAACATCACTATCTCATCTGGAAGATTAACTCCCACTCGATTCAAGTGATTGTAGTACCCAGACAATCTGAGCACATGCTCAACGATTGAGCTTTTCTCCCTTAGTTTGTAGGCTAAGAAACTCGTCGAATGTCTTATACCTCTTGACGTGGGCACGAGCCTGAAATCCCAATTTCAGCCCTTGGAACATCTCATATGTTCCGCGATGTTTCAAAAATGTCTTCGGCGCCACAATTCTAAACCGTTTAACATTACTGAAATATCATGTAGTCATCAAAATGTGTATGTCAGATGTTCGCAACATTCGTAGACGACGTTCGAGGTTCAGCACACCGAGCGGTGCATTAAGGACATAAGCCTTCTGCGCAGCAATGAGGACAATCCTTAGTTTACGGACCCAGTCCGCATAATTGCTACTATCAACTTTCAACTAAACTTTCTCTAGGAACATATCTAAAATAGTAGAACTAAAGCGCAAGCTACGGCATAATTTTCAAAGTCCTTTTGACTATGTTCATGATAATTAAGTTCATGTAATGAACTCCCACTTAGATAGACATCCCTCTAGTCATCTAAGTGATACATGATCCGAGTCAACTAGGCCGTGTCCAATCATCACGTGAGACGGACTAGTCATCATCGGTGAACATCTTCATGTTTATCGTATCTTCTATACGAATCACGTTCGACCTTTCGGTCTCTTGTGTTCCAAGGCCATGTCTGTACATGCTAGGCTCGTCAAGTCAACCTAAGTGTTTTGCATGTGTAAATCTGGCTTACCCCCGTTGTATGTGAACGTTAGAATCTATCACACTCAATCATCACGTCATGCTTCGAAACAACGAACTTTCGCAACGGCGCACAGTTAGGGGGAACACTTTCTTGAAATTATTATGAGGGATCATCTTATTTACTACCGTCATTCTAAGCAAATAAGATGCAAAAACATGATAAACATCACATGCAATCAAATAGTGACATGATATGGACAATATCGTTTTGCTCATTTTGATCTCCATCTTCGGGGCGCCATGATCATCATCGTCACCAGCATGACACCATGATCTCCATCATAATGATCTCCATCATCGTGTCTCCATGAAGTTGTCTCGCCAATTATTACTTCTACTACTATGGCTAACGTTTAGCAATGAAGTAAAGTAATTACAGGGCGTTATTCAGTGACACGCAGGTCATACAATAAATAAAGACAATTCCTATGGCTCCTGCCGGTTGTCATACTCATCGACATTCAAGTCGTGATTCCTATTATAAGAATATGATCAATCTCATACATCACATATATTTCATTCATCACATCCTTCTTGGCCATATCACATCACACGACATATGCTGCAAAAACAAGTTAGACGTCCTCTAATTGTTGTTGCAAGTTTTTTTACGTGGCCGATATAGGTTTCTAGCAAGAATGTTTCTTACCTACGCCAAAACCACAACATGATATGTCAATTATTATTTACCCTTCATAAGGACCCTTTTCATCGAATTCGATCCGACTAAAGTGGGAGAGACTGACACCCGCTAGCCACCTTATGCAACAAGTGCATGTCAGTCGGTGGAACCTGTCTCACGTAAGTGTACATGTAAGGTCGGTCCGGGCCGCTTCATCCCATAATACCGTCGAAACAAGATAGGACTAGTAACGGTAAGCATATTGAACAAAATCAACGCCCACAACAACTTGTGTTCTACTCGTGCATAGAATCTACGCAATAGACCTAGCTCATGATGCCACTGTTGGGGAACGTAGCAGAAATTCAAAATTTTCTACGCATCACCAAGATCAATCTATGGAGATTCTAGCAACAAGAGTGGGAGAGGATGAGCATCTTCATACCTTTGAAGGTCGCGAAGCGGAAGCGTTACGAGAACGCGGATGATGGAGTCGTACTCGCGATGATTCAAATCGCGGAAGATCCGATCTAGCGCCGAACAGACGGCGCCTCCGCGTTCAACACACGTACAGACCAGGGACGTCTCCTCCTTCTTGATCCAGCAAGGGGAGAGGAGAAGTTGAGGGAGAGCTCTGGCAGCACGACGGCGTGGTGGTGGTGGAGCTCATGGTTCTCTAGCAGGGCTTCGCCAAGCACTATGGAGGAGGAGGAGGTGTTGAAGGAGGGAGAGGGTTGCGCCAGGGGAAGGGTTACGGCTGCCCTCTCTCTCCCTCACTATATATAGGGGGAAGGGGGTGGAGGAGGCGCCCTAGGGTTCCCCTAGGGGGCGGCGGCCAAGCAGATTGGATCTCCCTAGGGAAAATCCTAGGGAGACTTACCCCCCAAGCCAAGCAGGTGGAGGATTGCCTCCCAAGCCAGATGGAGGCGCCCCACCTCCCCAAGCAACGTGGGAAAGGGTGTGGGGGCGCACAACCCCTTAGGCCATGTTCGGTTGACAGGGTTGTGGAGGGGTTTTGACAGGGATTGAGGTGGATTAAATCCTCTACAAGTCAAATCCCCCCCAAATCCCCTCCAATCCTCTTAGGGCAGGGTGTAACTGAACAAAGCCTTAGTGGGCTGGTTTGCCCCCTCCCCTTGGCCCATGAGGCCCTGCAACACTTGTCGGGCCCCCCGAAACACCTTTCGGTCATGCTGGCCTTAGCCTGGTACCCCAGGAACACTTCCGGACTCCAATACCCTTCGTCCAATATATCGATCTTCACCTCCGGACCATTTCGGAACTCCTCGTCACGTCCAGGATCTCATCCGGGACTCCGAACAACCTTTGGTAACCACATACTATTTCCCATAACAACTCTAGCGTCATCGAACCTTAAGTGTGTAGACCCTACGGGTTCGGGAACCATGCATACATGACCGAGGCGTTCTCCGGCCAATAACCAACAGTGGGATCTGGATACCCATGTTGGCTCCCACATATTCCACGATGATCTCATTGGATGAACCACCATGTCGAGGATTCAATCAATCCCGTATACAATTCCCTTTGTCAATCGGTATGTTACTTGCCCGAGATTCGATCGTCGATATCGCAACCTTGTTCAATCTCGTTACCGGCAAGTCACTTTACTCGTTCCGTAATGCATGATCCCGTGACTAACTACTTAGTCACATTGAGCTCATCATGATGACGCATTACCGAGTGGGCCCAGAGATACCTCTCCATCATACGGAGTGACAAATCCTAGTCTCGATTCGTGCCAAACCAACAGACACTTTCAGAGATACCTGTAGTGCACCTTTATAGCCACCCAGTTACGTTGTGATTTTTGGTACACCCAAAGCATTCCTACGGTATCCGGGAGTTGCACAATCTCATGGTCTAAGGAAATGATACTTGACATTAGAAAAGCTTTAGCAAACGAACTACACGATCTTGTGCTATGCTTAGGATTGGGTCTTGTCCATCACATCATTCTCCTAATGATGTGATCCCGTTATCAATGACATCCAATGTCCATGGTCAAGAAACCATAAACATCTATTGATCAACGAGCTAGTCAACTAGAGGCTCACTAGGGACATGTTGTGGTCTATGTATTCACATATGTATTACGGTTTCCAGTTAATACAATTATAGCATGAACAATAGACAATTATCATGAACAAGGAAATACAATAATAACCATTTTATTATTGCCTCTAGAGCATATTTCCAACAAGCCCACCCTTTGATCATCCCAATATCGCCCATTTCTTTCTCTCTCTTGCTTGCATTAGATTTTGCTACTGTAATTGATTGCTCTTATTCTGATGCATAGCCTACTTTTGTACCTGCTATTGTTACCTACCTGCTTATCCTAAACTGCTTAGTATAGGTTGGTTGGTGATCCATTAGTGACCCCCACCTTGTCCTTATCGCCATGCTTCATCATCGACAACTCGATCAACGTGATCAGCGACCAATGCCCGACACCTCACATCACTTCACCCCCTTAGTTGTACGACTCTGGATAGTTATTATCGAGTGCCGATGGTGATACCTCGCAACGCATTTCTGATGATAACTCTATAGTGTAGCTATTCGGTCATGGTCATCGAGGGTGATTCCTCCTTCACCACTCCCGATATGACTCTGTCGTGCAGCCCCTCAAGTGTGGACCTGAAGGGTGATTCCTCCTATGTTCACCTTGATATTACATCGAGTGGAGTACACCAAGGGTGATTCCTTGGGGTTTCCCCCGTGATGTTTGGACACACGGTTACCTTGACTTTACTTGAGACCATTGTTGAAGTCGGGTCAGCCCTGAGGGGTACCCACGAATTGATGTGAAATTTGGGCGGGCCCGGAGAGCACCGCGAGATAATTATGTGGCACATCCGGGCATTCTGGGCCCTTGCCTTAAGTCCACGAGAGGGGGCGATGGTGTCAGATCGATCGTGAGTCTCTGCTCATCTCTGCAAGTTACTAATTAACTAATGGTTTGGGTATTTGTTCAAAGTTGGCCTCTGGCCTTTACGCACTAACGACCATGCGGGAATAGTTATGGGCCTCGGCGTCGCAATATCAGCCGAAGCTTTGTCAGATGTCCAGTTCGGCATTGCGGCACGGTTGGGCCGGCACCACAAAGGTGGTGCCTAGGTCCGCCCCGCATGCAATGACCCGGAGTGCAACGGGCGATGGGCCCAAGACCCTGGAGTGCTTAGGATGTAGACCGGCGGGGACCTCTCTACTGAGGCTAGGTAGGGTTGCAACGTGTTGATCTTCCGAGGCCGGGCATTGACTCAGAAACGTGTGTCCGGCCCGAGTAATAAGCGTCTTGGGTAATGTGGTGCACCCATGTAGGGAAGATTATCTATTAATAATCGTGTCCACGGTGACAGATGTTCAGACTTGTATCCTGATCTTTTACAATTAGAAATGGATACTTGAGATATGTGATGGATATGTTGGCTCGGGGATTGCTTTCTCGCGGGGATTCGAGGAAGGATCTCTGGGCATTAATATTACAACATGCTTGTTAATATAAACTGTTGTTTTGTACTCTTCAAAATGCTGCAAAATGCTCGGAGCTGCTTGAAGATGCTAGTCTTCGATAGGCTAGACCTTCCTCCTCTATTCTGGCATTCTTCAGTTCAGTCCACAGACACAACCCTTCCATTTGATACTGATGCATACTTAGTATAGATCTGATGCTTGTGAGTACTTTGGATGAGTACTCATGGTTGCTTTGCTACTCCTTTTCCCCCTTTTTCCTTCTTTCTGGTTGTTGCAACCAGATGGTGGATCCCAGGAGCCAGATGCCATCGCCGATGTCTGCTACTACCCGGAGGGTGCCTACTACTACATGAAGACCACCGACGACCAGGAGTAGTTAGGAGGTCCCAGGCAGGAGGCCTTGCCTCTTCGATCGTTGTAGCTTTTGCGCGAGCCTTCTTAAGGCAATCTTGTTTAACTTATGTTTGTACTCAGATATTGTTGCTTCCGTTGACTCTTGTGTATTGAACTTGTATTCGATCCCTCGAGGCCCCTGGCTTGTAATATAAAGCTTGTATTATTTTATTTTGTGTCTAGAGTTGTGTTGTGATATCTTTCTGTGAGTCCCTGATCTTGATCGTACACATTTGCATGTATGATTAGTGTATGGTCGAATCGAGGGCGTCACAGCCATGGCTCTGAATCATGTGGCATGTTCGACTTCGGGACCCCTTCTGTTGGTAGGGGTGATGCGGCCAAAGATGATGGGGATTGGGTTGGGCAACATGACCTGCTAGATCTGGCTGGCTCTACTCCCCTGTCAGGGGCCTGGTCCAACCTCCCGGCCCGTCTTGCATCTCCCTAACTCTCTGGCATCATGGATGTGCAGCCGACGGGTGCTGTGACCCCCCCCCCCAGTCCCAGCAGCAAGTAGTCTAAGAAGAAGAAGACATCGGTTCGCAAGTTCTCGGCAAAGAGCTGGGCCACCTCTGGTTCTAAGCAGCAGGAGGCTGGGTTCTGTCGGAGGCTAGAGGCGGACCTCGGTGCGGTGGCGGGTGGCTTCTCAGGTGGAGACACCTCCTCCCTGGCAGCCAGGTCCGCGGCTACGCCGTTGCGGTCCCCGGTTTCGATGGCCAGGAAGGGCCTCCGTCGTCAGAACGTAGCCTTCCCCATCCAGGAGCGTGTGGAGCATCGGGCTGCGGCCAAGGATCTTTGCCCGCCAAGTACATCTATCCCCTCCTCTCCTATTTGTTTGGTACTTCCTTCCATGCTTGATTCCCACCTCATCAACATTCTTTCTGACATCGGGGTTGAGTTTGATCGTAATAGTGGCTCTCCCTCCTCCCTTCTGTCTGTGATTCATCTTAATGAGCAAGCTCAAGCTGCTCTGGATAAAGCTAAGGAGGTTGTTACTGCGGCGGCAGCTCCCGATGTAGGGGAAGGTGCTGGGGTTGTGGGGAGGGTGGTGGCCTTCCTCCCACCATGAACAAGAAGGGTAGAACCAGCAGAGCTAAAGTGTGTGTGTGTGGATCCGAGTCGGTTGAGCCTCCGTATCGAAAACCTCTCGTTCGGATGAAAGGTGTTTTTTGGAATATTTGTGGTTTCGGTGCTAGGGGTGCCGTGACCAAATTCATGACTTGGTTCGTGATGTTAATGCTGATTTCGTCGGTTTTATTGAAATGTTCAAGGCCTCTTTTTCTTTCCCAGAGTTAGCCTCGATTATGGGTGCGGATCGGTTCTTCTGGCATTGTCTTCCTACTTCTGGCCACTCGGGTGGCATTCTGATTGGTGCTAGACTGGATGTTTTTGACTTTGTGGCTTTTGATCATGGTATTTTTTGGGCTAGTATGGTGGTTTGCCACAAGAGTCTTAATGTGCTTTGGGAGATCATGTTTGTTAATGGCCCGGCTGACCACTCATTGTCTTCGCTCTTCTTGGATTAATTTGTTGCCAAGATTGATTCTTGCGGTATTCCCTTGATTATCGGTGGTGATTTTAATCTTTTGCGATCTCCTGTTGAGAAAAATAACTCTAACTACTCATGGTCGTTGGCGGACGCTTTTAGCGATTTTATTGCGGAGTGCACGCTCCATGAACTTCCTAGGACCAGATCGCGTTTCACCCGGTCAAATCACCAGGCGAATCCCACCCGTTCGATGTTGGACCGTGTTTTTTCCTCGGCTCCCTCGGACATTTTGTTTCCCTGCGCCTCTTTTTCTGTGCTGCCACATGCCAGGTCAGACCACTCCCCCCCCCTCATCTTGGACTTGGGTGTTTCTTCCTCTGTTTCTGCTTCTAGATTCCAATTCGACGTTTCTTGGCTCTTAGTAGATGAGTTCTTTGATTTGGTCACGGTCAAGATTGTGTCTCTTCCTAACTCTCAACAGATCTTTTGGCCATATGGATGATTGGCATTTTGTTCTTACCACCTTGGGAAATTCCTTAGGGGTTGGTGCCACAATTGTGCGGCTGATGCCCTTGGATGTAAACAGGGTCTGTTGGGGGCAGATCTCGTTGTTCGATGTTGAGGCCGATTCTTCTGGCCTCTCGGCTGCTGGTTGGAGCCATCAGTACGATCTTGAGGGCTCTCTCATGCAACTACACTAGCAGGCTGAGATTTACTGGAAGCAATGCGGCATGATCAACTGGATTCTTAAGGGCGACTCCCCAACAACGTATTTTTTGCTATTGCCAATGGCTGACGGCGTAGGTGGTCTATTGACAGTTTGCTCATTGATGGTGATAGGGTTGTTGACCCACATCTGATCATGGAACATATTATCAACTTCTTCTCTTGTTTGCTAGCCGCCAGGCCTGCCTCGGGCTTCATCTTATCCCCTAATCTTTGGACCCAGGATAGACTCTATCAGACGATGAGAACGTGACACTTATGATCCCTCTCTCTATTGAGGAAATTGAGATGGCCATGAGCTCGGCCAATGTTAATTCGACCTCGGGCCTGGACGGTTTCTCGATCCCATTCTTTAAGTGTTTCTGGCCCTCCCTCCGCTCTTTGGTTTGCAAGATCATCCAAGGTTTCTGGCTTGGCACTGTTGATATTTCACGTGACGTCCTTACTCTCATCCCCAAAGTTAAGGGTGCCGAATGCATCTCGCAGTTTCGCCCTATCGCCTTGATCAATAATTTTGTGAAGTTTCATGCTAAAGGCATGGCGACTAGGCTGACCCCTGTTGCTCACCACATTATTAGCCCTTCCCAATCTGCTTTCATTAAAGGCAGATTTATTTTAGACGACATCCTCTACTTAAATGAGATTGTTCATGACCTAAGGAAGAGGGGCACCAGGGCCATTATTCTCAAACTCAACTTTGAGAAAGCTTACAATTCGGTTAGTTGGAATTTTTTCCGCCACGTTCTTCTTGCCTAGGGTTTTGACCCTCGTATAGTTCATAGACTCATGCAGCTGGTCTCTGGTGGCATTACAGCAGTGGCTGTTAATGGATCTGTTAGAATTTTTTTTGCCAATGGTCGTGGCCTTAGGCTGGGGGATCTGGCTTCACCTATTCTATTCAATTTTGTTGCCGATGCTTTATCATGTATGCTTTACACGGCAGCCTTTGCCGGTCATATCTCTCCTGTTATCTCTCATCTATTTCCCCAAGGCATCACTCATCTCCAGTATGCAGATGACACGATCTTTTTAGTGGAGTTGAATGATTCCTGTATTGCTAATCTCAAGTTTATACTTCTCTGTTTTGAAGCTTTGTCGGGGCTCAAAATCAACTTCTCTAAGAGCGAGGTTATTGTAACAGGAGTACATGAGGCCGAAGCGTTGCGGGTCTCCCAATTGCTCAATTGCTCTTTGGGAGCCTTTCCCTTCAAATATCTGGGTCTCCCTATATCCCACTGTCGTCTATGTTCTAAGGATTTCAAAACTATGGTTTCTAAGGTGGGGAATAGAGTTTTGTCATGGCGTGGCAGATATAATACTTCTGCTGGCAAAGTAGCCCTCATTAATTCCTGCCTCTCTTCCCTACTGATTTTCACTATGGGCTTCTTCAAACTTTCTAAAGGCACACATGCGGGCTTTGATAAACACAGAGGAGCCTTCTTTTGGAATTCTGCAAATAACAAACGCAAGTACAGATTTGTTAAATGGGACACTATTTGCAAACTGAAAATCCTTGGGGGGGCTTGGGATTGTCAACACTCAGTTGATGAACACATGCCTCATTGTGAAATGGTGTTGGATAATTATGACTGCCAACCCAGGCACCCTATGGTTCGATTCTAAAAGGTAGGTACTTCCCAGTTGGCAGCCCCCTGTTTGCCTCGGCGATCAGGGCCTCGCAATTTTGGAAAGATTTAGTCAAAGTTAGGGAGATGTTTCGTCTTCATGTCAAATTCATGCTCAATGATAGGGCCTCGACCCGTTTTTGGTTGGACTAGTGCACTGGGGACGCTCCCCTTGTGACCTCCTTTCCGGTTTTGTTTTCTTATTGCTCTAATCCTGAGATCTCAATCTCCGAGCTCTCGCGCAATAGCTCTCGCGCCACCACCTCCGCACACAAAAGATCCAAGCAGGCTAACTTGATGTCTTCTCCGTCCGTTGGCGCTTTGTCATAGCTGCTTGGATCTTTTGTGTGCGGAGGTGGTGGCCTGCGTGAACCTATGCTGTTTTCGGGCCTGCATGCCGATGAACTGTTGTCTTATTTCGTTACCCAGTGTGGGGTGCTTCGTGTGACTTTGGGTGGTCTGTGTTGGTACGCTGGATGTTGACTCTTTTCGTATGGCTTTATTTATAAAGTCGGGCACTCGCCTTTTCTCTAAAAGACATAACATAAACTGATCTGATACATCGAAAGACAAAGACAAAAACAAAGGAACAAAAAAAAACACAAAAATGTAGTTTTCTAAGAAATGATGAATTTGGAATTTCTGCCCGTCACTATTTTTTTACCAGAGGCCACACATACGTACTAGCCTTCCTCGCGTGAGAGCACAACCTAGCTAGTTATAGTAGTATATTCCGATGAACACATCCTAGAAACTACACACAAGTGTTGGACTTCATAAATATATCTTCTATGTGTAAGTTTTTATCCATAGATCAACTAAAGCTTAATTACGATACGAGGTATGTGTACATATATGAAGTTAGTGTTTATTTAATCTCTGCATGAGGATGATGAGTAAAGGCATAGGCATGTCTATAATTTGTGTAGTTTTTTATATGAAGAAAAATAAAACAAAATAGAAATTAAACAAATCAAAATAATGAAATTTCTAACAAAAGATGAATTAGTCACATTGGTATTATTATTATTATTTGCGATGAGTGACATTTGTATTACCCTTTATGAAAAAAAATGAAATGAATAATGACAAAATTTTCTCACAATTAACGTGTAAACTGCACTTTTTTTAATATGCAAGAATATTTTTCTAAAAAGGAAGTTTCCTAAAATTAAAAGAATAAGTAGCTCCCTCAAAGGAAAAAAAATGAAAGAAGAACCAAAAAACAAAATAATGAGGTTTTTTTAAGGAAGAATGAATTAGTGCCATTGGTATTACCGTTTAAGAAGAAAGAAAAGGAAAACACTAAAACAAATAATGACCATATTTCTACACAATTTACTCAGAAATTGCATTTTTTTTTAATATGCAATAATAAGCATATGATAGTGGAATTGTTCCCAAAAAAGAAATTTCCTAAAACTAAAACTAAATGGTATTACCCTTATGGAAGAAAGAAAATGGAACAAAAACTAAACTACATCAAAATAATGAAGTGTTCTAAGGAATAAAGAATTAGTCATATTGTTATTACCCTTTAAGAAAAAAACAAAAAATAAATCAAAAAGAAAATAATGAAGTTTTCTAAGAAAAAAATGAACTTCCTTTGGTATTACCCTTTAAGAGAACAAAATAAAAAAAACAAATAATAAGAAAATTTACGCATAGTTTACATACATCCGAAGAAGGAATGAACTAGTGGCATTGGTTTTTCCATGAAATAAGAAAGAAAATGAAATAAAAAATAAATTAAAAACAAACTAATGAAGTTTTCTGAGAAAAAATGGATTAGTGGTTTTGTTATTACCCTTTAGTTAGAAATAAACGAAATGAAATATGAAATTAATGAAGTTTCCTAGAAAAGGATGAATTAGTGGCATTTCTATGACCCTTGAAGAAAAAGGAATTGAAAAGTAAGAAAACAATAATGGCAAAATGTGCACATGATTTACACAGAAATTGCGCTTTTATATAATATGTAAAAATAAGCATATAATACTATGATTTTCTTTGAAAAGGAGGATTCCTAAGAATGAATGAATTAGTGGGATTGGTATTACCATCAAATAAAAAATAAAATGGAATAAAACTAAATCAACATCAAAATTATGAAGTTTTCTGAGAAATAATAAATTAATGGTTTTGATATTACCCTTGTAGAAGAAAGAAAATGGAATAGAAAATAAAAAAATAGAATAATGAAGTTTTCTAAGGAAGAATGAATTAGTGGCATTGGTATTACCTTTTAAGAAGAAAAAATATATAAAAACAAATAATGATATTTTCACACAATATAAACAAAAAATTGCGCTTTTTATAAATTTGTAAGAATAAGCATATGGTAGTGGAATTTTTACGAAAAAGAATTTCCAAAGAAGAAATTAATTAGTGGCATTTCTTTTAACCTTAAATAAGAAATAAAATAAATAATAACTAAAATAAATGAAAATAATGATTTTTTATAGAAAAATGAATTACTGATATTGGTAGTAACCTTTAAGAAGAACTATTATAAAATAAAAACTAAAAGAAAATCAGAATAATGAGGTTTTCTAAGGAAGAATGAATTGGTGGCATTGGTATTACCTTTTAAGAAAATAGAAATTTAAAATAATAAAACAAACAATGACAACTTACAACTTTTGCACACACTATACAATTTTGTTTCTCAAATATGCAAGAATAAGCATATAAAAATGGAATTTTTGAAGAAGAATTCTAAGAGGAAATGAATTAGTGCCATTGATACTACCCTTAAACAAGAAATATAATAAATTAATAATCAATTTTTGTAAGGAACAATGAATTGGTGCCATTGGTATAATCTTGACAAGAAGGATAATTAAGGAAAACTAAAAAAACTTGCACACAAATTAGCACTATAGTAGCAGTTATTGCAGTATGCAAAAACAATCATATAATAGTGTAATTTTCGCACATGTTGCAAAGTATTTATGTGTATACATTTACACACACCCAACATCCCAAAATACCTACAAAAATACATGAAATAGAAACCAACTAATAAAGGAAAACAGGAGAAACGCACAAAAATTGAGAGAGAGGGGAGGGTTGGGCGGTATAGATAACAGGCTTCAACCCATGAGTAAATCGACTGATCCAAACGGGTGGTTAGTCAAAAAGAAACAGCCCAAAATCACGAAATCACTAGTTAGGCTGGTTGTAATGGGAGTATCATATACTAGTATCATGCATATGATAGTAGTGTATGATACTCCATCCGTAATGCAAAGTATCATATGTTGATATCATAGAGTACTACATTTATTATCATGCATGACACAAAGTAGCACATCATTTAATATGATACGGTATCATGATATGATATTCAAGCATCTCTTTCTTCATTTAATTCTATGACATCTCGTCAAAATTGCTTAGTTGTCATGCATGATACTACCTATGATACTACCATTACGGACAGCCTTAAGGAGTACTCGCTGTAAAGATCACCCCCCACCTCCCCGGGTTGCGACAAGTGACGCTTTGCATGTGTGCCACTTGTTGCAACCTGTGAGTTTTCCCTTTTTCGTAGACTCATTTATTCAAAACGTTTTATCTCTTGATCGTGCGTCCAAATCTTGAACCGTTTTCACCGTTGGATTCCTCGCGTCGAGATTTTCAAAACTAGATCCCATGTTGATAGGTTTTGAAGATTTTTTTTCATGAAAAAAACCCGAAGAAAGAAACGAACCGGGAACACAGATTTTTTCCCTTTCCGAAAGAGGCACGCGTCGTGCCACTCGCAAAATCACAACCGTGCCTCTCGTGGAAGCAAAACCGTGCCTCTTGCTGGTTTCCGAGGAGGAACGGCCATGGCTCTTGCGAAAGCACAACCATGCCTCTAGCGGGAGCAAACCCGTGCCTCTCATGAAAGAAAAAAACCCACATAAAACGCGGTTTTTTCGTTTCCGAGAGGCACGGCCGTGCCTCTCGTGAAAGCACAACCGTGCCTCTCACGGAAGCAAAACCGTGCCTCTTGCGGAAGGAAAAAAACAGAAAACACGTTTCTTTTCCGTTTTCGACAGGCACGGTCGTGACTCTCGCGAAAGCACAACCGTGCATCTCTCCGAATCAGAACCGTGCCTTTCGGGGAAGAAAAAAACAACAGAAAATGCGTTTTTTTCCGTTTTCGAGAGGCACGGCCGTGACTCTCGCGAAGCAAAATCGTGCCTCGCGCGGAAGCAAAACCTTGACTCTCGTAAAAGGGAAAATAAAAGAAAATGCGTTTTTTCATGAAAAAACATATTTTTTCGAAATATTGTTTTTTGTCCAAAAGTTTAGCAAGACCGGTGGAAAACCCAAACGTCGAAACCCCCCGAAAAAACCCGTTTAAAAGGCCGAAAACGCGTGCGGAAAAATAAAAAAATTTCAAAGAGAACGTCCAGACCGCGACATGTGGCAGACGGCTGGGAGCGTGCCAAAGAATGCTGATCGTTATGAGGATTTCGAAGGAGCGCTCGTTAATTAGTTGCTCTCCCAAAACCAACATCAAGCTAGGAATAGACGCAAAAAAATAGACATAGGCATAGCCAATTTTCAGGCGACTTGCATATATACTTAGCTAAATTGATTCTATCCACCTAGCATCTTAAAAACCTGTAGGGCGAGAATCATGCTGACTATGAACGATGCCACGTCAGCACGAAATGCAAGCCTGACATACCCACATTAGGGGACACATGGGCAAGACGTGTCAGCGTGGCTCATTTCTTAAATTACTTGGATTATTACATGAGCACTTCAGAAGTTGGAGCGATCAAAGCAGAGTGATCTCTAGTTGATTTTCTTTTATTGTTTTTGACTAGATCGCGACTTGATTTTTACTACTCCTACACTACACAGGTCGTCCAGTTGAGAACGCACCCTGCCCTGCCGTCTGCTGCAGTAGTGCAGTTGTACATCGTGCAACAGCAGCAGACAACGGGTCGTCCCCTACCCAAAGGCATTGAATTCTCTCTCTGGCCCTCGCGTCGTACTTGCAAGAATGCAGCGCATCATGCGTCTTCAATGCGGTGCCCTTCCTCTGCCCGTCAGCTCGATCACTTATTATCGGTGCCCTTTTTCCCCCACTCTCGTTGTTCGCAGCAGCAGGTGAAAATCCGAGGCATTTATGACCCTCCGGCATCCCCTTCCGCCTATAAATCCGCCCCCGCATTGATTGCCCACGTCCCGTCTTGCTGCTCTCCTTGTCTGTGTCGCCAATCGCCCAGGCTCCACTCTCGCTGCCTACTACTCCTCCTACCCCGGTGGTGGATACGTCGGTCGATCTAGTCGACGGCGGGCGCGTCCATTTCGTCGTCGGTTGTGGTGCGCCGGCGCCATGGGGAGGACGCCCTGCTGCGAGAGCAGGCAGGGGCTCAAGAAAGGGCCGTGGACGCCGGAGGAGGACAAGCTCCTCGTCGACTACGTCCAGGCCAACGCCCCCGGCAACTGGCGCATGCTCCCCAAGCTCGCCGGTACGTGTCTTGCCGGCCAACAGCCATTCCATGCATGCGCTCTTCCTACTTCGTAGTTCCTTTCTACGGCCCTTTCTTCAGCCATGCCGCACGGATAATTTGTTTGGTTGGGCGATTTGGTTGAGGTGATGAGGGCGCATGCGTGCAGGGTTGAACCGGTGCGGCAAGAGCTGCCGGCTGCGGTGGACGAACTACCTCCGGCCGGACATCAAGCGCGGGCCCTTCACCCCCGAGGAGCACAAGTCCATCCTCCAGCTCCACGCCATTGTCGGCAACAAGTGAGTGCTCCTCCTCCTACTGTTAACACATTTCGTGCTACTACAGTATAAGTACGTGCGTATCTTTGCACGTATTATATTGAATGAGGATGCTCATTGAATGATCAACGAACGATGCCATTTATTAAGTCACTGCGTCTCGCTGACCATGTGCATCCAAAGCCGACGCTCTGACGCTGTTCTATCGTGGTGGTCGATCTTCTCAACCAGGTGGTCCATGATCGCGGCGCAGCTGCCGGGCCGGACGGACAACGAGATCAAGAACTACTGGAACACCAACCTCAAGAAGCAGCTCCGCCAGGCGGCGCTCGTCGGCGAGCAGCACCCCGCCCTGGCCAGCCCAGGCGCCTCTGTCGGCGCCGGCTGCCTCGCCGCGCGCCACACGGCCCAGTGGGAGACCGCCCGCCTCGAGGCCGAGGCGCGCCTCTCCATGCTCTCCACCTCCGCCGCGACCACCAGCGTGACTGCCTCCTCGTCCTCCTCCACCGCCGCGGCCGGGGGCGAGCACGGGGCCGACGCGCCGTCCGACGTCTTCCTGCGCCTCTGGAACTCCGAGGTCGGGGACACATTCCGCCGCAAGTCGGCGGGCTCGGCACCGCGCGAAGGGTCGGCGCCACGTGAAGGGGCGCAGCCAGCAGCGGCACCGTTGCCCCCGCCCGGGGACGACTCGTCGGCAGCGTCCAACGTGACGACGGCCGTGACGGCGGAGGAGTACCAGGTGTTCCTGGACATGGCGGCCGAGGAGCTGGGCCTGTTCCACGGCGGGTTCTCGCTGTACCCGCCGGCGGACGGCCTGTTCGCCGAGTTCCAGTGAGGCTAAGCTAGAGGTTTGTAGCTCGCCTAGCTAGCAAAGCTAGGGGTTTCGTAGCTAGCTAACGTAACGTACGAAGCGCACTATGCATGCGTCCGCGTACGTACATACGTGTGTGTGTGGTGCACATGACAGGCGCAGGCGTGTGCATGTCGTGTGTTGCCGTGGCGTGTGTACGTATATGTACCGTGCAGTGTAGCAAATGTGCGCGTCAGTGTGTACGACTGTACGTGGGTGATGGCAGGGTTCTCTAGGGCAAGTGTTTTTTATTCGACTGCTCTAACTAGCCAGGAGTCTAGGACAGGACACGGCAGGACGTCTGCCGATGCTTGCCGTGGACTTCTCGAGCCCTCTTTGGTTTATTGTGTTTGTGTACGTTTGCTTACTTTTCAAGTGGTGTTAAATCTTCAAGGGTACAACTGCGACAACACAGCACGCCCAGCTTCGACAACATTTCTGAACACCCGCCACGATCCAAGTACACACCCTACCATACCGTGGGTGTACATAATCCATACACGGACCCTGAAAAAAGTTGCACCGTCCGATCTTCATCCAACAGTTGAAAATAGCTCTGGCGCTGTTCATCTTCAGTCTCCACCTTCTTCATCACGTAGCCGTTGGCCTCCACCCCCACAGCCGGCGGCTATCGCCACCCCGCCGTCCCACCACGGCCGTACTAGTCATCCTCTTGGCCATCCCTCTAAGCCCCGCACCAGCGATGAACAACTCCGGCGATTCCCTGCATCCCACCCTCCAGCGATCCCGTGCACCCTCCCCGTAAAATACATAATGGGTCCGTTGCTTCCTCACAAGATAGATCATTGGGCTGCTGCTTCCTCCTAAGAGGATTCTTCTTCTCCGATGAGGTCTGACACGCCCCCAAAAAAATGGTTGGCGCATGAAAAAAATTCAGCCACATGAGGAATAGCAAAATCAATAAATCTACAGATCAGTCATATGTGATGCCCGTGTCTCTACTTAGAGCATCTTCAACCCAAACCCCACTCTCCCAGTACACCCGGCGGATAGTGTTCGGAACAAAATACGCCACTCAACCAAGTCCTATAACGTCAGAGTCATCAAATGTTCATCCTTGTCCGGCCTCCTCCATTTGACAAATTAAGATGAACAACAATTTAACCATTCATTTAAATAGTTACCAACAAAAGCACGTGATGTTCATCGAGTTTTATACATCCAACGATCTAAAAAACCCAGTTTAGTTGTCAGTTCCAAAGACCTCAAGTTTCAGCCTCCTTTTCATCATCCTTTTGCGTAAAAGTATTTCTGCGTGCTAACATGGAACTCTTTCATCGCATTGAGATTCAAGTTCGCCGCCTTCACGAATAGCATCTTTCATGCCTCGGCTTCGGCCTTGATAGCAATCTTTGTCTTCTCGAGTTTGAACATGTTATTTTGCATGTCCATGAACATGTCGAACCTCTCCGCCTTTGTGTCCTCCTTTGCTTCCTTCTTTTTTACCATGATGATCTTGAACTTCTCCATCATCTTGGCCGTCATCCCTTCTCGCTTCTCTTTCCCCACCTCCCACTTTCTCCCATGGTTCATAGGCACATGGGTGTCCGGAGCATGCCCTTCTTTTGTTGGATCACCACCTTTATCTTCATTGACCATGGCAGTCTTTAGGGAGTTGGAAATGGTGTCAAGCCACTTGCTTTGCACATTCAACTTCATCCAACAATGCCAAAATACGAAGTGCTTCTTCTCTGTCGTCTTGTGCTACAATGTGCACGCTCGTGTGGACTATCAAAGGAAGAAAAGGACATGGTCAACAAGTTACAACATTGACTAAATCAATCAAATGACCAACACATAGAGAAACAAGCCAAATATTACGAGCTCGAGGAATGACGCGCCACTTGGACAGTGGGTTTGCACTTGTTTGTATGAGGCGCAAAGCTTGTTAATGGCCTCTTGAATGATGTACCATCGATGGGTTAGTGAGTTCAGATAGTGATTATGGATCATGCCCTTGTCTTCCTTTGCTAGCTCGTGGTTCCCCTCTTCTTCTTTGGGCCAGCACCCTTGGCCATGTTGGGGAACGCGGTAATTTTAAAAATTATCCTACAATCAAGCAAGATCTATCTATGTGATGTATAGCAACGAGAGGGGAGAGTGTGTCCACGTACCCTCGTAGATCGAAAGCGGAAGCGTTTCAATAACACGGTTGATGTAGTCGAACTTCTTCGCGATCCAACCGATCAAGTACCGAACGTACAACACCTCCGTGTTCAGCACATGTTCAGCTCGATGACGTCCCTCATACTCTTGATCCAGTTGAGGCCGGGGGAGAGTTTCGTCAGCACGAGGCGTGGCGACGGTGATGGTGAAGTTACCGGCGCAGGGCTTCGCCTAAGCACTACGACGATATGACCGAGGTGTGTAACTGTGGAGGGGAGCACCGCACACGGCTAAGACAAATCTTGGAGTGCCTTTGGGATGCCCCCTGCCCACGTATATAAAGGAGGGAGGAAGAGGAGGCCGACCAAGAGGGGGCGCGCCAAAAGGTCCTACTTGGACTCTCGGTCCAAGTAGGATTCGCCCCCCCCTTTCCTATTCCAACTAGGAGAAGGAAGGGAAGGAGGAAGAGGGGCAAAGGAAGGAGGTGTGCGCCGCCCCCTCCTAGTCCAATTCGGACCAACCAATGGGGGGGGCGGCCACCCCTTGAGGCCCTTCTCTCCTTTCCCATATGGCCCATTAAGGCCCACTATTTCCCCCGGCGAATTCTCGTAACTCTCCGGTACTCCGAAAAATACACGAATCACTCGGAACCTTTCCGATGTCCGAATATAGCCTTCCAATATATTGATCGTTATGTCTCGACCATTTTGAGACTCCTCGTCACGTCCGGGATCTCATCCGGGACTCCGAACAAGCTTCGGTCATCAAATCACATAAACTCATAATACAAATCATCATTGAACGTTAAGTGTGCGGACCCTACGGGTTCGAGAACTATGTAGACATGACCGAAACATATTGGCTCCCACATATTCTACGAAGATCTTTATAGGTCAAACCGCATAACAACATACGTTGTTCCCTTTGTCATCGGTATGTTACTTGCCCGAGATTCGATCGTCGGTATCATCATACTTAGTTCAATCTCGTTACCAGCAAGTCTCTTTACTCGTTCCGTAGTGCTTCATCCTGCAACTAACTCATTAGTTACATTGCTTGCAAGGCTTATAGTGATGAGCATTACCGAGAGGGCCCAAAGATACCTCTCCGATACACGAAGTGACAAATCCTAATCTCAATCTATGCCAACCCAACAAAACACCTTCGGAGACACCTGTAGAGCATCTTTATAATCACCCAGTTACGTTGTGATGTTTGATAGCACACAAGGTGTTCCTCTGGTATTCGGGAGTTGCGTAATCTCATAGTCAGAGAAACATGTATAAGTCATGAAGAAAGTAGTAGCAATGAAACTGTAACGATCATAATGCTAAGCTAACGGATGGGTCTTGTCCATCACATCATTCTCCTAATGATGTGATCCCATTTATCAAATGACAACACATGTCTATGGTCAGGAAACATAACCATCTTTGATTAGCGAGCTAGTTAAGTAGAGGCATACTAGGGACACTCTGTTTTGTCTATGTATTCACATATGTACTGAGTTTCCGGTTAATACAATTCTAGCATGAATAATAAACATTTATCATGATATAAGGAAACAAATAATAACTTTATTATTGCCTCTAGGGCATATTTCCTTCAGTCTCCCACTTGCACTAGAGTCAATAATCTAGTTCACATTGCCATGTGATTTGATGTCTACTACACAACCTTCTTCTTGTAGACGTTGTTGGGCCTGCAAGTGCATAGATTTGTAGGACAGTAGCAAATTTTCCTCAAGTGGATGACCTAAAGTTTATCAATCCGTAGGAGGCGTAGGATGAAGATGGTCTCTCTCAAATAACCCTGCAACCAAATAACAAAGAGTCTCTTGTGTCCCCAACACACCCAATACAATGGTAAATTGTATAGGTGCACTAGTTCGGTGAAGAGATGATGATACAAGTGCAATATGGATGGTAGAAAAAGGTATTTGTAATCTGAAATTATAAAAACAGCAAGGTAACAAGTGTTAAAAGTGAGCGTAAACGGTATTGCAATGCTAGTAAACAAGGCCTAGGGTTCATACTTTCACTAGTGCAAGTTCTCTCAACAATAATAACGTAGATAGATCATATAACAAGCCCTCAACATGAACCAAAGAGTCACTCCAAAACCACTAATAGTGGAGAACGAACAAAGAGATTATGGTAGGGTACGAAACCACCTCAAAGTTATTCTTTCAGATCAATCTATTCAAGAGTTCGTACTAGAATAACACCTTAAGACACAAATCAACCAAAACCCTAATGTCACCTAGATACTCCATTGTCACCTCAAGTATCCGTGGGCATGATTATACGATATGCATCACACAATCTCAGATTCATCTATTCAACCAACACAAAGTACTTCAAAGAGTGCCCCAAAGTTTCTACCGGAGAGTCAAGAACGTGTGTCAACCCCTATGCATAGGTTCATGGGCGGAACCCGCAAGTTGATCACCAAAACATACATCAAGAGGCACATGATATCCCATTGTCACCATAGATAAGCACAGCAAGACATACATCAAGTGTTCTCTTAAAAGATCAATCCGATAAGATAACTTCAAAGGGGAAACTCAATTCATCACAAGAGAGTAGAGGGGGAGAAACATCATAAGATCCAACTACAATAGCAAAGCTCGGGACACATCAAGATCGTGCCATAGAGGAAACACGAGAGAGAACACGAGAGAGAGAGAGAGAGAGAGAGAGAGAGAGAGAGAGAGAGA
>NC_041383.1:566516136-566516792 GCF_002162155.2 Triticum dicoccoides | reverse complement strand
AAAAACGTGTGCCAACCCCTATGCATAGGTTCATGGGCGGAACCCGCAAGTTGGTCACCAAAACATACATCAAGTGGCACATGATATCCCATTGTCACCACAGATAATCACGGCAAGACATACATCAAGTGTTCTCAAATCATAAAAGACTCAATCCGATAAGATAACTTCAAAGGGGAAAACTCAATCCATTACAAGAGAGTAGAGGGGGAGAAACATCATAAGATCCAACTACAATAGCAAAGCTCGGGATACATCAAGATCGTGCCATAGAGGAAACACGAGAGAGAACACGAGAGAGAGAGAGAGAGAGAGAGAGAGAGAGAGAGAGAGAGAGATCAGACACATAGCTACTGGTACATACCCTCAGCCTCGAGGGTGAACTACTCCCTCCTCGTCATGGATAGCGCCGGGATGATGAAGATGGCCACCGATGACGGGATCCCCCTCCGGTAGGGTGCCAGAATGGGCTCCCGAGAGGTTTTTGGTGGCTACACAGGCTTGCGTCGGCGGAACTCCCGATCTATCTTGATATTCGATGTTTTAAGGGTACGTAGGCTTATATAGGCGAAAGAAGTCGGTCGGGGGAGCCTCGAGGGGCCCACGAGAAGGTAGGGCATGCCCAGGGGGTGGGCGCGTCCCCCTGTCTCGTGGCT